>NW_003852474.1:7072889-7076249 GCF_000181295.1 Otolemur garnettii | reverse complement strand
CAGCCACCAATCCACTTTGGGGTATTTGATAGCCAACCTCTGAATGAAACCCTTCTATAATCCTTCACTACATGTGTAAACAAACGGGCTATGCCACCCCAGAGTGTGCCTCTTGGGCATGGGTTTATTTTGAGTTGATGATTTGGGGAATCAGCAGACAAAGGAGAAGCTTTAAAAGAGAAGTTATCTTTTATAAGAGAAATTTACTTCTATAAATGAAACGTCCAATTGTAAGATGCCTCTCTGTATCAGGAAGAGAACTCCTATCAATGGAGAAGGCACTGACTTCAGTCTGCATGCCCAGGAGTCCTCAAACTACGGCCCTTGGGCCACATGCAGCCCACCTAGGACATTTATCTGGCCTGCTGGGTGTTTGTGCAACTGCTGCCTGTCTGCTTTGCAGCTGACTCATCCCGGGGCCCATAGTCCAGCCCACCAACGGTCTGAGGGACAGCAAACTGGCCCCCTGTTTAAAAAGTTTGAAGACCCCTGTGTATGCCAAACCTTACCCTTGTTCCCTGTTCTTATCCTGGCCACCTTGCCATTATTGAGCCTTCCCCATCCCCTTCTTTCTCTTTTTCAGCCCGTGATGGTATGTGAGGCACTCCTTTTGAGATTTGCTCATTTTTCCTGGGTATTTCTCATGTAAACTGGAGGTGTCTATGTATCTTTGTCTATTTGTGCTGCTATAACAAAATAGCTTAGACTGGGTAATTTATAAGCAACAGAAATTTATTTCTTACAATTCTGGAGTCTGAGAAGTTGAAGATTAAGGTGTTGGCATTGTCTGGTCAGGCCTGCTTTTCGCTTCTAAGGTGGCAGCTTGTTGCTGAATCCTCCAGAGGGGAGGAGTGCTGTGTCTTCGTGTGGCAGAGGGTTGGAAGGGCAAGCCGGCCCTTTCTTCTACCTGGAGCCCTTTTGTAATGGTAACAATCCCATTATAATAATCACCTCCCCCAAACCACACCTTTTAATGCTGGTAAAGTGAGGGTTAAGTTTCAACATGAATTTTGAAACTTATGGCAGGGCACACTGCCATTCAAACCACAGCACCATGTTTTAAATTTCTGTTTGGTTTTTCTTGTTAATCTGTCTTCCTTCACAGGGGTCCATCTCAACTAAAAACTCAGGAAGTTATGCTTTGAACATAGAAGCTTACAATTGATTAAGAAATTCCATTTTCATATCCTACAAATTAAAGTTTAGTTCCTCAAATGCCTGCTGAGTTTTATCATAATAACCATTTATAAAGCAGAAGAAGCTAATTTAATGTGGGAAGAAGGAGGCATTTTTACTCTAGTTCTCTGGCATTTACTTGTTTCAAATGGTCTGGGAACTCCGTGGGGTGAGTTCATTTATTCAAAAAAGTTATGTCTTATTAAATTGGCTAGGCACTGACAAATCTACCCGTTGCAACCTTTTCAATAATGCTTACCAAATGAAACACTTTGTAAAAGAAAAATGTAATGAAATAAAGGAGTTGATCTCCTCTCCTGTAAGTTCAGATCTTTGCATATTAACTCATATGCTTATAATGGTGTTTCAGAGTTTATTACATTTTTTAAATTTAGTTTTACTTATATAAGTAACCCATAAGTTGTCACTATAAAATTTAAAAAGTACAGATAATGCGAAAACTTTTGATGACCTCAGATTCTCACTGCATGAGGACCTCTGCTATTTGGCAGAGGTGGGGAGGGTTGGGGGACCATATAGGTAGCATCTCACCCTTTCCTTGGTATCTACCTACATATGTACATGTGTTATTATGTATTCTGTTTTGAATGAGCTTTAATGTAAGAGGATGTTCGTAGATTGCCAAATTGGCCTTAGCATTTTTCGACTCATCTCACTAACAGGTGGAATATATTTTCTCATGCCTTGAAACTGCGTCAGCCTTGTGACTAGCTTTGACCAAAATAACACAGAAGGGTGCTGTTGTACCTATTGTAAACCTAGAACCAGCCTTGTAGCTTCTACTTTCACTGTCTTGGACTGGAAAGGAGCATGAGATCAAGCCTGGCCTAACCAACTAGAGAGTGAGCAATTGCATGCAGAAAGGTCATAGACACCTTGACTGTTCTCCAGGTGGATGCGAATGTGTTCATGAGTCTGCCTGAGATTATTTGAGCCATAAGAACTGCCCTGCTGAGCCCAGCCCAATTTGCTGACCTACAGAATTTTGAGCTATACAAATGGTTGCATAAACAACTTCAGGGGTCCTCAAACTTTTTAAACAAGGGGCCAGTTCACTGTCCCTCAGACCGTTGGAAGGCCAGACCGCGGGTCCCAGGATGAGTCAGCTGCTAAGCAGGACAGGCAGCAGCGGCAAAAACACCCAGTGGGCCAGATAAATGTCCTAGGTGGGCTACATGTGGCCTGTGGGCCGTAGTTTGAGGACACCTGGGGTTTTGGAATGGTTTGTTAAGAGCAGAAGCTAACTGATACTAGAGCATATGGTATGTAGTTTTATAACTTTCTTTTTCTTTACTCATTATGTTATCTAGTATTTGCTTTGTTGTTACACATAGATCTATCTTATTCTTTAAAGTAGTTACATAAGATTCCATATCATGGATCCCATATTTTATTTAATATTATAGTCTATTTTATACATGTATCAGTATATTTTCCCCAATTCACCTCAAGATAGACATTAAGGTTGTTTCTTTCTTTCTTTCTTCTTCTTTCCTTGTTTCTTCCTGCTTCTCTCTCTTCTCTCCATTGTTTAAGTATCCCCACAGTTTCTGTAAATGTGTATCCTGATGTGTCTTTTCTCTGTTGACTTATGGTATCTTTTTTTCATACCAACTTTGAAAAATATTTTCAGGTTTATCAACCTTCTCCTTAACAGCTTCCCTATTTTGATTTTGTTTGGGAGCAATCAAAGTTTTTACTCTATTTTTTTTTAATAGAGGATTTTTTAAATAAGTATCTGTGTGTGTTTTATATTCTTTTATGTGAGTATCAGTCAGGTGTGGCTACAAGAAGAGACATAGGAGAGGTGGAAGAAAAGCAAAGCTTATTATACTCAGAGGTACTGGAGTGGGAGGCATGCCATGTCCTGTAGAGCCGCATGAGAAATACGATAGGGTGGTCAGGTAGTCTTAGGTGGGAAACGGGAGCAAAGGGAAGGTTTAGGACACTGGCTGGATGGGGATTTTCCAGGAAAAGGCCAGACAGGACAGAGTGAATGATTCAGGATTGGCTAGTTTGAATGATTTCAGCAGGCTTAGGCTATAGGGGTAGTTCTTAGTTGCCAGGCACCTGGTCCTGGGTGGATTAAGAAAGAGGAGTATTGCCTTCTGGGGTTCAGGGGCAGATGGAGGATTTATGACTCTGAATTGGCTAATTTGCCTA
>NW_003852474.1:7070579-7072300 GCF_000181295.1 Otolemur garnettii | reverse complement strand
GAGACCATTATCCTAAGTGAGTGTCTGGAAAAACACATTAAAAAAACACATGTTCTCACTTATAAGTGGGTGCTAAACAAGGAATTTATATGGTCATAAAGTGGTGTAAAAGATATTGGAAAAAAAGGAGGGTGGGAGAAAGGTAAGGAATCATAAATGACCATTCAGTTATAATGTACACTACTCTGGTGATGGATATACTAAAAACCTTGACTGCACCATTATATAATATATCTATGTAACAAAAAACACTTGCACCCCCTTAATCTATTGAAATAATAATAATAAACATAATTTTAAGCATTAAAAAAGCATAATATATAACAAAATTAAAACTATTCACAATACTGTGTGTGTGTGAAAGAAAATTTGGTTTAGTTTATTAATCCCCTGGAATTTATTTCAATTTATAGTAGTCCCCCTTTTATAATTGGTATCGCTTTCCACAGTTTCAATTACCTATGGAGGCTACAAGTCCGAGGTCAAAGTCCCAGCAAGTCTGATTTCTGAAAATATTAAATGGAAAAGTCCAGAAATAAATGACTTGTAAATGTAAATTTTTCTTGCATGCTATTCTGAGTAGGATTATGAAATCTCTCTCAGTCCTACCCAACCCTCCCAGGACATGAATCCTCCCTTTGTTCAGCATCTCTAGAGGGGTGATCAGTTCAACTCTCCAGACATCTCAGTGCTGTGTTCACACTTATTGGACTTAATAATGGCCCCAAACCACGGCGTAGTGATGCTGGCAATTCAGATATGCCTAAGAGAAGCCTTTTCCTCTAGGGGAAAGGTGAACGTTCTAGGCTTAATAAGGGAAGGAAGAAAAAAACTGTATGTGGAGGATGCTACAAATTGATGGTAGGAACAAACCTTCTACCCGTGAAAATTTCAAAGAAGGAACAAGAATTTGTGCATAGTAAGTATATATAGGGTTTGGCACTATCTTCGGTGTCAGGTATCTAGTGGGGTCTTGAAATGTATCTTATGAGGATGAGGGGTACTATAGCATAGTGTGAATTAGAGAATTTTCCCCCAAATTGATAGCCAATTGCCCTGAACAATATTTATTGAGTAATTTACCATTTTTCACTGATTTGAAATGCCACCTTTACTCTATATTGAAAACTCTCCATTCCATTCTCTTGATCTATTTGTCTGTTTCTCTATCAATAACAAAATTACTAACACAATACAATAATTACTACTGCTTTATAGTGCATGGTGACATCAATAATGTGTCAGGTTTTTTTTTCTTTTTCAAAAATTTGTTGAACATTCTGGAATATTTTCTCTCCCAAGTTAATTTCACAATCAGGGGCCACGACCTTACCTCACAGCAACCTCAAACTCTTGGGCTCAAGTGATCCTTTTGCCTCAGCCTCTCCGGTAGCTGGGACTAGAGGCACCTGCCGCAACACCCAGTTAGATTTTCTGTTTTTTTAGTAGAGACAGGTCTCACTCTTTGTTCAGGCTGGTCTCCAACTCTTGAGCTCAAGCAATCCACCTGACTCAGCCTCTCAGAGTGCTAGGACTATAGGTATGAGCCACCACACCCAGCCTCACAATCAGTTTTAAAATTCCATGGAAAGTCATTTTAATTTTAATTAGAGGGGCACACTAATTAAAAGATAGATTTCAATTTGTTATCAATTGAACCTTTAACCACACAGAATCTTGTTGGAGATAATGATATGCGTTTTCATTTATTCACATATTAT
>NW_003852474.1:7036614-7070251 GCF_000181295.1 Otolemur garnettii | reverse complement strand
GCCTTAGCCGGTTGAGCTATAGGCGCCGAGCCATTCCTCAGTATTTCATAGTCCTTAAAAATATATACATTCTCTGACACATTTACTTTTTCTCATATCTAGGAAAATTCCTCTTGATAATAGTTTTTTTTTAAATCTGGACATTTTGGTAAACTTTTTTTTTTTTTTCAGTTTTGACCAGGGCCAGGCTTGAACCTACGACCCCTGGTATATGGGGCCGGCGCCCTACTCCTTGAGCCACAGGTGCTGCCCTACTTTGGTAAACTTTCATTAATTCTAATCATTTTCCAAGTGGTTCCATTGAATTTTCTGGTAGGTTATCTGGGTAGATAACCATAAAATGTGAAAACAATGAGAGTTTCCAACATTTATGTTTTGTCATATTTTTATATTGCACTGACTAGAAATCCTTGGAATGTTTATATAATTCTGCTTTCACTGCCATAACAGAATCCACAGACTGAGTATTTTCTCACAGCTCTGGAGGCTACAAGTCCGAGGTCAAAGTCCCAGCAAGTCTGATTTCTGATGAGGCCTCTCTCTCTGGCTTGCAGACTGATGGCCTCCTTTTCACTGTGTCCCACGTGCTTTCCCCCACGTAGAAGGGAGGGAGAGGGATCTTTGTGTCTCTTCTTGTAAGGACAGCAGTTCTATTGAATTAGGGTCCCACTCTATAATATGGTTCCATCTTAGTTAAGCCATATCCCTAAAAGCCGTATCTCCTAAACAGTTACATTGGGGTATAGGGCTTCACCATATAAACTGTAGGGGACACACAATACTGTCCATAACAAGGTTGTTGAATAGCAACAAACAATTTTTTTTCTTGTTTTTTCCTCCTCTCTCCCCCCCAATTTTAGCACTACGAATAATATTTTTAGCTGGGTGTGATGTCATGTACCTGTAGTTTTGACTACTCAGGAGGGTGAGGCAGGAGGATCCCTTGACCCCAGGAGTTTGAAACCAGCCTGGACAACATAGCAAGACCTTATCTCTAAAAATTAATAACAGTGATAATTTTGTTTTCCTGAACATCTGAGAAATAATGTGGGCAAAATATGCAAAGGAAACATAAACTTGATACAAATCAGAGTTGTCACAGAGGTTTACTTGAAAAATGTATGTTTGTGTACCTAGCACCAGTTTGCTTGTAGACACAGAGCAGATATTCAAAATGCACTTGTTGATTGGCAAGAAAACTGCCGCAAACCTTTGCTGTTATGTTTGTATTGTGTGTTTAAAATTTCTGTAAGTAATTCTGATTAATACCCTGTAGATAAGCGGTTTATGTTCATTTTTCTCCTTTTGTTCAAGAAAGCCCTGCTGTTAGGCAGTGAGTGTATTTTAATATAAACAGTGTAATCTCTGCCTGTTATTTAATGACTTTGGGTTTTTCACCTTGAACCGAAATGGTATGTGCTATAATAAACAGAAATCTTTATTTCTTACTGGCCGAGGAAGGCAGGTAAAATATTATAGCTATAAAGTAGTTTATAATCCCCACTCTGTTATGAACTGGAAATTTCTTGGCAAAATGCCACATTTTGAGTCCCAAATAAAGAGTTCCTTCTGAGCAATTCCCAACCAAAATTATTCTTGAAAAGCCGAGTCAGGCCGGGCCCAGTGACTCTCCCCTGTAATCCTAGCACTTTGGGAGGCCAAGGTGGGATGATCACTTCAGCCCAGGAGTTCAAAGTTACAGTAAAGTGTGACTGTGCCACAGCACTACAGCCTGGGTGACAAATAAATAAATAATTCAATCATTAAAAAAAATTATATAATATGACTTAAGTGAAGAATTAATATTTGAGGCACACTATAAGCATCAGGCAGTTGCTGGTTACCTCCTAATAAAGCAAAACTTAAAGATATGATCATAATAAAACATAAAGATATTTATTTCACATATACTGTACCTGTTACCTGTTTTAAAGAAATAGAAGACTTCATTCTTTCTCCTTCTTCATTCTGTCCCATTTCTACCCTCAGGGAAGCTCTTTTGTAAAACAAAATTAACTTATAATCTAAAATCCTATATTCCTACAGATGTGACTAATCTCAGAAGCCTTTGGGTTTCAATCTCTCCTCTTACCCTTCATAGCTAGGTGACCTTGGGCAAATTCCTTAATCTCTCCTAGCCTCAGTTTTCCCATTCATAAAATTAGGATAATAACACATAAGAAATGTGGTTTCTGTGAGAATTATGTGAAATGCCCAAAACAGATCCCAACATATAGAAGCTCGGTACACGGAGGTTTGACAGTCAAGTTAGAGAACTCATCTTAGAAAAAGTCCTCCATCTTTCATTGCTGAATATTACTTCAGTCACCTCTGAAGTACAACCCTTGGGGAACTATTCACCAATGCCACCATCTTGTTCACCCTTCAAGTAAATTTTGGAATTTTTTTTTCTGGAATAGCCATCAGAACTGTCTTTGTATTACCTTTCATGTCCTGAATGTCATCAAAATGTACCTCTTTCAATATTCTCTTTATCTGTGGGCCAAGAACAAAGTCAATGGGGGCCATATCAGGTAAGTAGGGAGAGTGTTCCAGTACAGTTATTAGTTTACAGGCTAAAAACTCCCTCATAGATGATGGCACCAATGGTGAGGTGGTGCGTTGTTGTGATATAAGAGCCAGGAGTTATTGGCCAAGATTTTCTGTGAAGATTTTCCTGTTTCTCTATTGATATTTACTTGGTCTGCTATGCTTCTCACAGTCAGCGGATGATTTTGATGCACAGTTCGATGAATTTTTGCCATATTTTCATCAGTTCTGCTTGTTACTGGCTGCTGCCCTGACCTCCCTTCATTAGTGACACTTTTTCTCCCCTCAGAAAAACGTCGAATCCATTTTCATGCTGCTGTTTTCTTCATAGCATTATCCCCATAAACTTGGACTAACATGTTCCTGATTTCACTTCCACTCCTGCCAAGTTCAACAAGAATTTATGAATGTTTGTTAATTTCTCTAATTCAAGCTCTGACATTCTCACCACAGCATACAAAAACACACAACAATAGTGAATTCTACTCAGCAGGGCACAGGCACATAGTGACATGAACACAACTGTGAGACACCAATATATCAAGATTATGAAACTTACTGAGTTGTTCGTATGGTGCTACCAATGTAAGTGCACAGTGGCAAGTTTATGAACTGAATTGTCTGGCCTCATATGGAATAATTTTATTACTATTATTAAATAATAACATTGCCTTTTTTGAACACTGACTTTATTTGGAATATTTAACTTACTCATGGAAGTGAATCTAGAAAAATCATAAAGAAGCTAATTTCCAAGCATGATTTTAAAAACAAAATCAGAGCCCTGAGCAGTGCCTATAGCTCAAAAAGGTAGGGTGCCGGCCCCATATGCCAGAGGTGGTGGGTTCAAACCCAGCCCTGGCCAAAAAAAAAAAACCAAGAACCCCCTCCCCCAAAACCAGAGCCCTAATTGAGCTTTTGCCTTCTTGTAATGTTCTATCCTAAACTCCAAATTTGTTCTTCTCAGATGCACCAAAGACTACAACAGCCTTTGATATTGGTGGAAAATAAACAGCTTTTTGGGAAATAGGACTTCATCATGCAAGAGTTTATAGATGTATGTCGGGGTTTTTTTTCTTAAAAAGAGAGAAAAAGCCTTTCTTGAGTCAGAAATATTTCTCAAACCATTATAGGATAACAATTATGACTCTCCACTTTTTATTTTTATTAGTAGTTTGAAAAAGATGACTCTCTACAATGCCTACCCCGGAAGAATATTATTCTACAAATAAGGGCCCAGCATGACATTTATGAGGAAGCGGGGTCCTCCTGTGCAAAGCTGATTGCTGGTCAGCCAACAGGCTCCAGGGCGCTGCATATAAAGGCACCTTCTCCACTGGGCTGTTCAGATGCAGGGCAGAGGGTTGCCTCTGCCTGTGAAACCTGGGGACATGCTCAGGCCCTGTCATAGCCGCACACATCTGTGGCCAGCAAAGAGAAACCAGACTCCAAAAATGAAGCATCTTCTTCCCCAGTTCCCTTCCATCTTGGTCATCTGCTGCTTCTGCATGCTACAGATCCCCTCCTCAGGTAAGAGGACCCTCATCAGACCCCCCCACCCCCCGCCTGTCTAGGGAAGACTGAGAATGATTTTTATCCTTCCAGGGGAGTTCTGGAGGGAGTCCAGCTTTCCCCTCTACCCCCATTTCCACTCTTTTATTTCCTGGCTTTGAATTTGCTTCTAACCTTTAAGAGAGGATGGACAGAGAGAGATGCTGCAGCCTTTTACCAAAGAATACTTTCCCCTGTGGGACTGGCTTTAAACTGCTCCTACCCCAGGGGATCCTGAGTACTGCCGCGGAAACTGTGAAAGGCAGGCATGCCTCAACGTGGGTTGGGGGAAGGTCACACTTTTTAACCGTTAACACTCCCTGGGTTTTGAAGAGACGAGAACAGAAACAGTAAAACTGAATTTACAGCCACAAAGACTGAGAATTGATGGGCATTTGGAGGGGGGCTGGGAAGGAGCGCCCACGGGGAAAGGAATCTTTTCAAAGCCTTTCCCAAGGGCTCCAGAGGCAGGATCCCAAAAAGCACAAAGGAGGCCTGATCTGGGGCTGTGGCGCTGTCCGAGGTGCTGACCCGCTGCGGGCGGCGCTTCAGCAACTTCGGAGATCTGGAGAGGCTGCCAGGAACGAGCGGTGGAGTGAGGGTCTGCGTCGGGAATTCGGGAATTCGTTACTATTCGTTACTACCATCTCTGTAGGACGCAGGGAAGTGTGCCCTGGGAAAACAGCTAAGGTTGAAAACACAGACGATTTAAAAAGTTTAGATGTTTCCATTCAAATTTTTAGGGGAGTAGAAAATCTTGGAAAATACATTGAAAGAGAAAGCCTATTTCAGACAGTATGTTCATTTTGTCATGTCCTGTAGTGTAATTACAAAACCTGGGCATTGCAAGGAACCTTGAGGTCATCCGGGTTTAACCTCTCAAGGAGTGCAGGAATTCCGTGCTCGGTTTCCCTGCAGAAAGTCTTCCAGATTCTATTTGAGTACTTTCAGCGACCTCCAACTCACTACCAGCCTAAGACAGCCAGCTGCTGCCTCTTCTGGGCTCCTACGGAATCCTGTTTATTCCACTTTTGGAAATATGTTATTACCTTTCACTTATCTTTCTATATATTTGTATCTACCTCCTTCTTTTTCCTGTTTGACTTTATGTTACTCAGAATAGGGCTGCTATGGTCTTTGCCTTTGTATTATAATAACATAGAACCTGCCAATAAATCCTTGTAGGATTGGTTTGGATTACTTTGCATTACTGAATGATTCCAATCATCAAAAACTTCTTTATACTAAGTTGAAAGCTGAGCACATGTCACTTCTAACCAGTAGTCCTAGTTCAGATTTTTGTGGAAACACAGACTAAAACTAATATCTCAGCTAGGCGGTGCCTGTGGCTGAAGCGGCTAAGGCACCAGCCACACACACCTAAGCTGGCAGGTTCAAATCCAGCCCGGCCCACCAAACAACAATGATGGCTGCAACCAAAAAATAGCTGTGCGTTGTGTCGGGCGCCTGTAGTCCCAGCTACTTGGGAGGTGGAGGCAGGAGAATGGCTTGAGCCCAGGAGTTGGAGGTTGCTGTGAGCTGTTATGCCACAGCACTCTACCCAGAAGGACAGCTTGAGGCTCTGTCTCAAAAGTAAAAAAAAAAAATAAAACTAATATCTCATACTCATGACGGTTCTCACAGCGGTTGAAGGCAGTTAACATACACTTTCTACTTCTCTTCTTTCCAGAGAAAACTATGCTTAGATGCTTTAATTCTACCTTATATCCTACATTGCAAGTCAGACTATTACCTTTCAAGGTTTGGGTGCTATTATTTGAATCTAGTGTACAGTTGCCTTAACTTTCTTTTGGCTCTTGGAGAGAAGGCAGGGAGCAAAATATCACTTTTTTTTTTTTTAATTCACGAGCCATGTATTCTTTGTCCCACAACTTAAAAAATCCGAGGTCATGGTTTTATACTTATCTATTTAATGTCATGAACTTTAAAGTCATGAGCTTTCCAATCAATTCTGTACAGCTGTTCTACTACAGTATAGCTGTTCTTCCAAGTGTTGTGTCATATGCAAATGAGAAGAGGTGTAGATTAAAGTCAGGTAAAAGTTGCTGGCACAGTCTGGCTGCATCTGGCTGCATGCTGGTAGCAGCCTTCCCCAGAGCCCCACCCTGGAAAGTCTGATGGAGCAGAGAGATAGGTATTTGTATACCTTGAAATTCCAAGAGTGTCCTCTTCATATAGTGGTGAGTAGTTAAAAAAAAAAATTCCTGAGAGTGATTCTGATGTAAACACTTTGTTGATATCATCTCCCAATATTCCATCCTCATAAATTCCATCAAAATATAAGCTAAATTGTCACCTTTGTATTCATTCCCCCTTTTTCCTGAGTGGCTAGTATTTTTACTGAACACTGGTAAACTAAAAACATGCTGTTTTAAATTAATTTTGTACAAATCTCAGATTTGCTGGTGGTAGGTAGAAATGTGTTTGGTTTATTGTTGTGATAGAACCTCTGTGTCTTTTTCATGATATGGATTTAGAAGTAGATGCTACATCCTCTTTCTCTAATTGACATTTTTATGATTTCTCACAACAGGGTTCCCACAGTCTTTGGCTGATCTTCCAGATGGCTTGGACAGTGTACAGCTTGAGGTACCCTATTGTTCAAGTAATGTGAGATTTTTATCTAGTCTGGGCCTTGGACACATAATGTGGCTAATGCTCACTTAAGACCATTTGTACTATTTTAAGATCAGATTTTTGGTTGCAGCAGAGACTCACTGTTGCCATTTTCATGCCCTCATTTAATGCACCCTGAAAGTTGTATTGAAAGTCGTGGCCACTCTGTGAGAAGAGAATACAAGGCTCATAAATGGGACAATTTTAGAATTTTAAATATGTCGTAATAGAATTCTGTTGACTAAGGAAATTGTGCTTATCTTTAATTTATTTAAAAATTATTGTTGACACATAATAGATATACATATTTTCAGAGTACATGTGATATTTTGATACTTCATATGCATGATAATTAAATTAGGGTAATGAATATTCATCACCTTAAACATTTATCTTTTCTTTATGGTGAAATTATTCGCTCCTAGCTACTTTGAAACTATTATTATTACTTATTACTTATTATAGTCACTGTACTGATTCAGCAAACATTAGGTTTATCTATTTTTGTACCTGTTAACCAACCTTTTTAAATGACCTCCTCTCTTTGATTAATTTTCTTTACTTTACTTTTTAGAGGCTGACATATTGTCTGAGTCAGCAGACAACTCTTTCTAGCCAATCTAAGGTAAAAAAAACTAATATACATACACTGATTCCTGTAGTTATAGCAGTGCATACGTTAACACCATAATTGATATTTGCAATAAACATCCTCTTTTGGTACCTACAGAAGAATGCTCTGTGTATGTGTAAAAGTGTGTATGTATGAGGGAATATAGCTTTGGGAAATATCAAGTGAATCTTTTAAGTGTAAATTATTATGAAATATATGTAGTTTGTATGTATTCTTACGATTATTGTAATTACATGTATAATTATAGTAATTGCGTATATCATTACATATTGTACATTAAAAATTGATATATATGCTCTTTTTTATTGAATAGTAACTGTACATTAATGCACTTCTGGGGTATAAAAAAAATTGATATATATGATATAGCAGTTCTCCAAAAACAATAGTTCTCGTTTAAAGGATGCTATAGTAACTACAATAACTGCACAGAAATATTTCAATGAATATGAAGTAAATGTTGATTTAATTGAAAGTACAAAGGGGTGGTCTCAGGATAGCCTGTGATTCTTAGCGTAGGCTGTATGCTTACACCCTGGGCTACCTCTCCCTTCCCTCTCTCAACCCACAGCATACCATACTCCAGCCACACTGAGTTTCTCACTATCCCTCAAATGCGCCAGGCCCTCTGTGTTTTTGCACAGTCTTTTCCTTACTCAGTAAGGTCTTGCCTCATTCACATGCTGCAGTTAACAGTCTAGAACCCAAGATTAAATTGCAGGTTCAAAATTGAGCTCTATTTAAATTGGGCAGTTTCTTAAGTGCCCTATGCCTCAGTTTTCTCATCTGTTACATGGGGATAATACTCATATTAGCCCCAGAATGTCATCATGAGGAGTGATTGCTTTAATATTTATGGAGTGCTTTCAACAGTATCCAGAACATGGTAAATGGCAGCATTTTGGTGCTACTTGTTACTATTGCCTCTTAATGCACCTAATTCTTATTTGTTAGGGCTCAAAAGTCACTTTATCTCTTAACTTCATGAATATAGTGTGCCTATTCCTTCTTATCTTCAGTTAACCGTCATGTATACATTTGAAAACAATTGTCCTCTGTTATCTTCAGAAATAATTTTTTTTTTTTTTGAGACAGAGTCTCACCAGAGTCACCCTTGGTAGAGTACCGTGGCATCCCAGCTCACCGCAAGCTCAAACTCTTGAGCTTAAGCTATCCTCTTGCCTCAGCCTACCAAGTAGCTGGGACTACAGGCACCTGCCACAACGTCTGGCATTTTTGTTGTTGTTGTTGTTGTTGTCATTATTGTTTAGCAGGCCTGACTGGGTTCAAACCCACCAGCCCCAGTACGTGTGGCTGGCACCCTAACCACTGAGCTACAGGCACTATGCCATCTTCAGAAATAATCTTTATTGCTGTGATACCTGGAGAAAAAATTCAGGGGGAGAACTCAGCATTCTCCATCTCTTTGCTATCTTCTTTCTCCCTGCCTTGCACTAAGGGGTTTCTCTAGTCTTCACATGAAGTCCATGAAGGTGTTCCTTGCATAAGCAGAGCCATTGGAAGTGTGGCTGTCATATGCATTACCTCCAGGATCAATTGGATGCTGGAGGTCCCTAAGTGTAAGGGCCTACTCAGAATGAATTTCCCTCCATTTTCCCAAAGACTATCCCATCCATTATTTCCAGTTGCAGAAAAGAGAAGGGTTACTCCATGAACACGATTGCTAAAAATATTTTAAAGCTACTAAGAGAGAGAACGGCTCTTCTTGGCTTTGCTGCTTCCTGAAATGTGACTTTTAGCATGCCACTTCCTCTTCTCGGGCTTTGGTTCCCAATACACAGTGCCTGGATGAGTTATGTGGGCTCTAAGTTCACTCCTGTCTGGTCCCCGGAGAAGGCCAGGTCTGTGACTCTTGGGACCTTTATCTTGTGGCAGTTCAGAAAGCAGTTACATTCTGCAAATAATGACATCTGCCAGACTCTTTTGTGTTTTGTGTTTCTGGTCACCACATGGTGTTAGAAGAAGTTTAGATGAGAAAAGAGGCAATAGGTTCTTGTGAACAGAGCCCTACTAGTCATTTTTTTCAGAAAAGACTTTTATTGAGCGTATGCCAGGGGCCAGTGGCTGGGGATCCAATAATGACAAAAACAAAGAAAAACCTGTTTTCATAAAACTCATATTTTAGTTGGAAGAAATGGGTAAAGCACAAGAGTGATAGTAAAGTTTTAAATATATTTTTTCTCTACAAAGGTCAAAGTACAGCAAGAAAGTGGCATATGAACTATTGAGCAGGGTCATTAGAACCAGGACAAGCATCTTCACATTCCTCACTATTTTTTAGCCTAAAAAATAGAAGTAACAATGTAGAGTTGATGGACATGATACAAAAAATAGTTGTTTGTCCAGTAGGTGTCCGTGAACACACACACACTCAGTACTGTGAACAGATACTGACAAGAAGAGATCAGGAGGTATAAAAATAATAAATACTTTCTGATGGCTACAAGCGGTGATGACAAGGGGCTAGAGAGTTAATTTCCACCAAGCTTTAATTATCATGTGTGTGCATGTATGCACACGTATGACTGTGTGGTGGGGTGGGGGGATACAGAATACATAGGTATTGCTGTTTCCACTAAAGAAACTCTCCACAAAGTTTGCAGGAAGATGTCATTGTATTCACAGAAGTAGAATTCGAAGTATTATGAACAATTTTAATTTCTGTCTTGATTGAGCTTTGAGCTGTTTCCATGTGAATGAGATGGGAAAGATCCATACTAGTCAGATCAGCACATTTAAAAGATTGTTCACAGCAATCGTCTCTAGCCATTTTATAAAATAAGGACGTGAAAACTTACACTATTGTTTTGTGAGATGCCTTCCTCACAGCATATCCTTGAGTCGGATGTGTACATAGACAGCTTTCATGTATGCAGATTGGCGGGGGGGGGGTCCACTAACAAGGATTTAGAAATGATAACTCTGACTATCTGCAAGAAGGGCAAAGATTCATACAGAAAACTTTCGGAAACAAACCAATTTCGGTCAATTCGCACCGTCCCTTAGAAATAAAATGCTAGTATACACCCAGTGCCAATTAGACTGCAGTGGTTGTTTCATTCCATCTCTTTGTCAGATGGCTTTGTGCATCAGAAAGTAGATTTTCTTCCCCCAAATTAAAAAGATAAAATGAGATGAAGATATAAAATGACGATGTGTTGCCGGTAACCTTCTTTACTGTAAGATCTTGCGTCAGCTATATTCTTATTAAATTTGTGTAAGAGAGGAATTTCTTTTTAGCTTGCCAATTTATTTTATAATATTCTGATAAATACAGTAAAGTCCATGGCGTATGTAGTGTCTTATATTGAAAACCTCATCAGTTTCCTGCCCCAGTAAAATTCCATATAACTTACCCTCGCAATTCTCTTTCCAGGATAACCAAGACAGAAACAAACGGGTGAGTACCGCCCAGCCCAGTAGCAAATGAATGCAGCTCTACTGCCAGTGACACTCAGAGCTAATATCACTTTTATTCTCTCATTTAGTTTTTATTTCACTACGCCAGAACTCAGGAGCCAACACATCCAGTTAAAACTTGGGTCAGTATTTTATTGTAATCAATAAGTGTGCTTTTCCTCTGCATGTCTTTCATCTCTTCCTGGTTAATACGGGCAGCCAAGTAGCAAAGCTGGGATCTGCAGACCCCCACTCCCACCCTCACCCCATAGTAGCTTTTTAGGGGCTTTTCTCTAGGGCTGCAGAGATCCTCTCTCTCCCTTTCTGTGGTGGCTGGCAGATCTAAAACTTTAGAGAATAAATCACAGAAAAGAAAAATAAGAAAGAAATAACTTTTTATTATGCACTTAAACAGATGTCCAAGAAGAGCCTGGTGAGTACTGTGCTCTCTCCACATTGTTCCTTATACTGTCTATTTTTAAATTTGTGTTTTGTGATGTATATAGACCCTTCCCCCAGCAATGATCCATGGATGTGCCCCTCCCATGGCCATGATGATGTGTGTGTGCAATGGGAATAATAACCATCACCTTTAACTTTCTTACTATAAATTTGAGTTACCCTTGGGAGCAGTTTGGTTAGGTAAATATCTGTGGCATATGATTGAAGGAATTTGGGGGAAGGTCATAGCATATAATTTTTAATCCAGGTGCCCTTTCAGGGCAACTGAAATTTTACCATTAGAAAGTCACTTATTTATATATGCAAGGCTCTCCAAGTCTTCCAGAGGATCCCTAAGAAAGCAAATACTCATAAAGACATTTTTCTGTCTAAGAGCCAATCAGTATTATAGGTCTAGGTAGGGGATTGGATAGAGAGGGGGGATATTATCAAGACCAAAAAGAGCACCAAGAAGGGCGAGAGAACAGAAGGGGAGAGACAAACTCTGTGACACAAATTAACTTTTACTCTAAACCAGAGCACTGAGGGTATTCATGGGGACTAGATAAGGACAGCTAGTATGCCTGCATGCATGTGAGCAGTCACAGACATACAAGAAAATAGAAATGCATGGGGGGTGGGGAAGGGTTAGGGTGCTGCTCTTCTACCTGGTCCCCTGGATTAGAAAAACCCAGAAAAACTACACCTGGGGAGCAAGAAGGATTGGCATGGAGCTGCTTCCAGGATGATGCATTCCACGTTAGGAGTACAGAGTGCTAGGGGTTCAAGGCCTGTCCAAGTCTGATTTGCCCTAAGGAGATAACTTTAAGTGATGTGTTGAAATTGAAACTTGCAATCAAGGCAAGCAGCTCTTTATTGGAAACATAAAATTTCAAGTTTAGGCTCGGAAATGGATTTTGCTCTGAAAATTAAACCCATTTGTAAGGGAAGTGAGTCGCAAGGAATGCACATCGCCCTGGGCTCTCCAGATATTCCTCTGTTGCTGGTGTCTGGTGTTGAGTCTTAACCCTCTCAGTGCCTCTTCGTTGCAGGTTCCTCCCGTGCATCCTTTAATGCGCCTGGCTGCCAAGCTCGCCAACAGACGGATGAAAAGATTTCTGCAGCGAGTATGTACTTTTTTCCTTCCTCATAGTTTTATGCCACTGAAGGTTCATTTATCCTTGGGGTTCACATTCATTCTCTCCTTGAATCTCAGTGTTGGGAGGGAGCTCTGGGCAGAGCAACTCGTCCTGTGAACTCAAACTTGCACAAATTCCTTGACCCCTTTAAGCCTCAGTTTCCTCCACTGTAACCCCAGGAGGTGGCTGGAAGGGCCCAGCATGGTTCCATTCCTCTCCTCTTTTGCCCTTTTCATCTCTGTTTTGTTCTGCTTTTGTGTTGTTTAGTCACTTCCTTAGTCCCTTCCACCTGACATGAAATGTGCCCAGGTGATATCCTCTGTTCCCTATTGCCCTGCCCACCTTTTGTCTGTTTCTCAGAGCTTTTTATTTTTTGAGACAGACTCTCACTTTGTGGCCCTGGGTAGAGTGCTATGGCATCATAGCTCACAGCAATCTCAAACTCTTGGGCTTAAGCGATTCTCTTGCCTCAGTCTCCCGAGTAGCTGGGACTACAGGTGCCCGCCACAATGCCTGGCTGTTTTAAAAGATGGGTTCTTTCTCTTACTCAGGCTGGTATCAAAATCCTGAGCTCGGGCAATCCACCCACCTCAGCCTCCCAGAGTGCTAAGATTACAGGTGTGAGCCACTGTACCCAGCCCTATTTCTCAGAGCTTTTTAAAGTTTTTTTTTTTTATTTTTAAGTTTAGAAATTACTAGTTTCAGTAATTTCTATCCAAAATGTTAATGAAAGTCTTATTGCATGATAGTAAGAACAAAAAAGAAAAAAACATATTTCTTTTGGATGTCCTGTCCCCAGGTAGGGTGACCAACTAGTCCCAGTTTGTCCAAGACTTCCCAGGTTTTAGTTTGGAAAATCCCAAGACTTCCAGTCTCTGGGTATCTGGCTGGTCCTTCTGTGCACAGGCAGCAGTTTGTCTGATCCCCTGCTGACTGCAGGCTTCCAGGTTCAGTCTGACTCCATTCTTACGCCAGATTTACAGGCAAAGAACATGCGGAAGCAATCCATTTCAAAGTTGGCGTCATTCGGAACAGCAGGGAAACTTAACAGAGCTTGACACAAATGGTGGTAACTCAACCAGGAAAGCAAACTTGCCTTCCCCATCTAGAGCTTGTCATTGGCCACCGTCAGCCATTCTCCCTAACTGCTTTTGTGCTGCAGACTTCTGACTGCTTTAGGATGGAAGCGGGAGGAGCAGGATCCCCAAGGCCAACTGCACAGTTGTGAGTGTGGTACCTCTTGAATTAAACCATGCCTATTCCCTTGCAGGGGTCGGAGGCTGCTGCAGTGGGCTTTAGCAAGAAGGTATGTGAGCCCTATGGACAACGCAATCCTAAAGAAAGCTCCATGTGAGAAGGGCAGGGCAAGACTTGGAGCTGGCCACCCTGCAGCCCCTCCAGACTACTTCTGGGAAGAACTGGTCTCACACATGACTCTGAGAATCTTCTGCTGAGCATCTTCTAAATTCAGATTTCCCTGGGGCAGGAAGGAACAAGGGGCAATGCCGCTGGCTATTAATATTTCATCTCTAGTCTTACAAATGCATTTCCTGGGGCCATCTGCTCCTGAGAATTTGCCTTCTCTGCCTCAGGGGCCCACATGCAGTTACCCAAACGCAGCCTAGCATTGCCAGCTAACAAAGACCAAATGAAAATAGTTCTCAAACTTGAGGGTGCATCAGAGCTACCTGGTAAATTTCAGATTTCTGGGCCCTCCCTCAGAGGTTCATTAGGTCTGGACTGGGGCCAAGAGTTTGTATCTCTAACAAGTTTCCAGGTGGTATTGATGCTGCTTCTCTGGGACTACCCCTTTTGAAAACTATCCCCACAGATATTTTTGATGAATGTGATTGCATAATAGTTTATGTTTTTGTTTTGCAGGATCAAGCTGCCACCTTGGGACGACCATTTTTCCTTTTCAGGGTATAACATATTTCCTCATCTCTGTTTTCTGACCCTGATTCACTGCAACCATCCCACTTAGGAAGTCATTGTAGAATGGGCAGAATTGTTCACTGCCTGATGAACAATTGTGGGGACTCTCACCCTTCACTGGGCATGACTCAAAGTCAAAATCTCCTCCTACAAGCTTGTAAAGACAAGGTCCAACATGACAGAGGCTGGGTACAGCAGAGTTGAGGGGAAAGGAATCTTACTGATGGACAGACAAGGAGGCAGACCAGGGTCTGAGTTTGTGTTTCAGAACAGCAGTCCCCAACCTTTTGGACTAGTTTCAAGGAAGATAATTTTTCTGCAGACCAGGGTTGGGGGATGGTTTGAGGGTTACTTAAGTGCATTGCATCTCTACCTCAGATCATCAGGCATTAGATTCTCATAAGGAGCATGCAACCTAGATCCCTCTCACCGCAGTTTATAGTAGCATTCATGCTCCTATGAGAAGTTAAGGCTGCCACTGATCCACTGATCTGACAGGAAGCAGAACTCAGGCAGAGGTGTAAGTGATAGGGAGCGGCTATAAATATAGATAAAGCTTCACTCTTCTGCTGCTCACCTTTTGCTGTGTAGCCTGGTTCCTAACAGGCCATGGACCTGTGCCAGTCCATGGCCTGGGGCTAGAGACTGCAATTTTAGAGCAATAACATATAGGACACATGGCTCCCAAACACACTGGCAGGAGCAGTTCAGGCACCAGCCTTCCTCCGTCCTAGGTAACACAGAAATTGCAAAGGTCACAGAGCCAGAAGTTGTCTTTTAGTGTTTGCTCTGCCATTCTCTAGCTGTGCTCAACCCCTGGGAGCCTCGGTGTTTGTGTAGAAAACTGAGTAAATCAGACTGGATCTGTGCCCCCAAACTGCATTCTGTAAATCACTGAACAGGTACTTTTTAAAATCAGATAAGATTGGAAATCCCTGCACCCAACATTCACAAAGACTCGCATGCACACTGGCCCTTCACAGGCTCTAGAAGTCCTGTGGAAACAACCTTGTTTCACTCGCCATAATCATCTGTTTCCTAACTGATTTGACAATGGAGAGTCTTCCCATCCCTTCCCCACTTCTACCACACATACCCCTGTTTGGTCTGTATGACCTGTTATTCTCTGGAAAGTACTTTGAGAAGAGTAGATCCTCATGGTGTCTCTAGGCTGATCAGTCCTGACGGGTGGTCTGTGGGTCTTCTCATCACACCAGCACAGGCTAAGGGGTAGAAGGGATGGTGGTGGTGGGGGACAGGAGATGATGTTGGTTCCTAGGAGTAGCAGGAGTCCTAGAGCACTTCCCCAGAGCTCCTATGGACTAGCACTAGCATGGGGCAAGGCTCACCAGGTGGGTCCCAAGGAGGAGGAGTGAAATCCTGGTTAAGGAATGAGGCCTTACCATTCAATATACAGAGGAGCTGGACTAAGATCCAGGCCCCAGACAGTTGTGTCTCAGTATCTGTAAGCCATGGCTTTTTTTTTTTTGCAGCCAAGGAATGGAAGAAACATCAAGGACACAGCTCGGTAGATAGTCCAAGGTCAGCTTCATTGCAACTTTTGTTTCACAAGCAAATATTATGTGCCTGATTAGAGGGCCTGAGAGGCAGCCAGGGGACCCTATGGAACCCCCAAGCACCCGACCTCTTCTCCTTTCCTGACCACAGCATCTCCTGACCACTCCTGTATAGCAAAAGCAGGATGTCCTGGGCAACATTGCAGCCTTCACTTCTATGACTTCTCTCCTGGCCCCTCTGATAAGGAAAACCCCACACTGTATGCTTGGGTGGTGCACCAAGGAGCCCCTGGAAGATACCAGGTTTCCCATAGTGGAAACATTTCTAAGTTCAGCCAGGCAAAGCTGTTCTCTCCAGCCCAATGATGCTCTGAGATCCAGAGTTTAAGTCTGGGGAGATTCATTGGCCTTCAGGTCTGTGGAAGAGGAAAATCCATGCACCAGGGCAGCTTTGAGACTCTTCTCTATGTCTCATGATGATATGGCCCCAGGGACATGCAGCCACAGTCCCATGGCTGCTGCCAGCAGGTAGCAGCAGTCAAGGCCCCTGTAGCCCAAGGTGCTGAACAAAGCTGTCCCACCGCTGGGGAAAAAACACCCAGCAAACACAAGGGGAAGGTGATCTCTGAGGCCATAGCACTTATACCAATCTAATAGCCTAATTAGATACTGCAAAAACAAATCTTATAAGTACTGATTGCCGGGAAGTGATCTGGGCTTTTATGACTTGTCATGTTGAGGTGTAATTGTAAGATATATTATATAAAAGCATGCCCATGGCCTTGTCTTGTCTTCTGAGAATGATTTGACCTGAGCTGTATATTATTCTTTTCTTTTTCAGAATTCAATAGCACAAGAAAGCCAGATCTGATGAGGCCATTCAGTGACTGTTTTGAACAAATGTCAAATTTCCTTCTGCAAACAATATTTAAAGATATTTCTCTTGCTCTGTGTTCACTAGAATATTTAGTTGTATAAAAATAAAGTAGCTCCGTGTGATATTGTGAAATATACAGAAGTATTTGGGCCTCCTCTGATTTCCTGGCATATCTTCAAAGTGATAATCATCTTTTGTGTGCTAATGAGTTGACTGGTGACTGGCAGCACCTAGGTAGTTTAGGATGGGGGCTGGTTACCAGAAAGACCAAGGCGGGATTAGAAGGTTGGGATTTTGAGCCCTACACCTCAACCTCAGAGGAGAGAGGAAAGGCTGAAGGTTAAACCCATCACCAATTGCCAATGATTTAATCAGTCGTGGCTGAAGTAAAATTCAATAATTCAAACTTAAAAGCTGTTGGAACTTCAAGTTATTTGAGCTTTGAAAGAAACGCAGTTGCGTGGTCTGAGTCACATAGCATGTAGCTGTAATTTCTGCTTCTCCAATTATAGATTAATTCCCTTCCTTCGTTTTTATTCTATAAAATGACTAAGAATGAATGGTGCCAGAGATAAGTCCCCTCCCCTCTTAATTACTGGCTTTTTGTTATGGATTAACTTTTTCCTTTATTGTCTTGCACCAACTCAGAAACAGATGGTGCAAAAGACCCTATGACTGTTACATTCTCCATGTGGAATATTAAATACTCTTCTTGAAAGAGAACACAGCCTGTGAACAATCAAATCATTGTAACTGTGTACCAACCTCCTATGGAACATGTTCAAATCCTATTTCAGCTTCCCCAAACCTTTCCACGTCAGAGTGCTGATTCCATTCATTTGGAGTCAGCATTAACAGGTGGCCATTCTCCAGCTTTGAATTCAAATAAACCCTATACTTAGTCATATTTTATGAATGTCATTATGTAAGGCTGAGACTATGCAATAGAGCTTCCAGAAAAAGCCATAGGACGGGGTTCTAAGAGCTCCCAGGTAACAGAATATATAGTGCTCCGAGGAGGGTAGTGCCCCTGGTGAGGACACAGAAAGCTCTGTGACCCTTCCCACACCCCTTGCCCTGGGGATCTCTTCATTTGTATTCTTTGTAATATCTTTTGCAATAAACCAATAAAGGTTAAGTTGTTTCCCTGAGTTCTACAGGCTGCTATAACGAATTAGTTCAATGTTGACTCATAGCTGGTCAGTGAGAAGCACAGGAAAAATAATCCAGAGCTTATGATCAGCATTGGACACCCAGCTGATGTCTGCTGCAGAGCTGATCACTTGCCTGGGGAGAAACCACATGCACAGTGTGGTGTGAGAGCAGAGAAAAAACTGCTTTTTCTACTCATACTGACACACCATTTTCACTTCTTATTGGAAAGTCTTTGTGGGGAGGTGTTGGGTATATTTTTTTAGTAATAGGATTTAGTTTTTAAAACTTACCATCTTTGATATTGGTTTAGCATCCCATAATTATCTTGTTATTATTGAGAGCTGAGAATGTGAGACTGGGATAGGTTGATTGGCTTCAAATCCTGTGTCCTCTGCTTTTAGCCGGGTAACCTTGGGTAGGTCAATTCCCATCCCTGTGCCTCTGTTTGCATTGTGGTAAAACGAGGTTGGTAGTACTAGTACCATCTTCCCTTAGGTTTTGTGAGGACTAAAGAGATGGTCCATGTGAAGGGCTTGGCATGGTGGTACATAATAAACACTCCATAAACGTTGGCTCTAATTACACTTAAAAGATGATTTTCATTACACAAGTCTGTTTCTTTATTGCTGATAGCACTAAGTTAAGGTATAACAACTCCAGCCTCTCCAAAAGCCCTGAGGCTCAGGCCTTTACTTATCAGGCCCCTCTTCTATGAATATTTATATTTGCACTTGACATTAGCCCTCCGAAGATCGTCCTATGGAGCAGATGGTAAGGTAGAAGATGTTTATACAATGCAAAGAGGGCCCCTAATGACATATACCATGAGCTTAAATCCCACTAAATATTTCTTCTTTGAGCTTCTTGAGCTCCTCATCAAATTTAAAAATGCTCCCTTTAAAATGATAGACTTAGGATTTTTAAAAAAGATTTTGACTGTTTATGAACCTTGCATTAAGTCTGACGCTTATTTTCTCAAATAGAATATTTTAAAACTCCTCAGTAGATCTTTACCACAGAGATGACCGAACCTAATTTTGCCTGGTATTTTCCTGAGTGCAGACTGCAGGTGGAGGAATCAAGCTGCTGGCCCAATGCCCAGCAGTTGGTAGAAAACGGGGTGGCCTGACCTCCAGATGCTTCCCAGGTACTTGGTTCTTATCCTGGGGCTGAATCAGCAAGAATAAAGAACAAGCACAAGTGATTTAAGGAAAAGGAAAGGGAAGTCATTAAATGCTGCCAAATTAATTTGCCACAGATGAGCATCTCAAAAGACCACCATCTGTCTTTAAGCAGAAATACAGGGCTTAATAAAGGGAGAGGTTTCACAGGGTGGGCTTGGGTCTCTGTGACCAGTGTCACAAGTCGTGTCCTTGGGCCACTGTTGTTTAACTGTAGCTGGTGGTTTTGGTTGACCTTATCTCCCGTAAAGAGGATGTGTGACCTCTGGACAATTCCGTTGAGCTATTTCCTATGATTTAAAATACTAGAAAACAAAGAACAGAGACCATTTTTCTGCTCCTTTGATTCCTGGCCTCAGGCAGGAATGCAGGTTTTAATTTCCAAAAAGAGCGGGGGTGAGGGGGGTTTAGAGAAAGAAATGATAGAATATTTTGCCCTTATTCAGACCTTTACCTCAGTTACTATTTTACCTCTAGTCCTACTAGAACAGCAGCTTTCTCAGCCTCCTTGATGGGGCGAGCACGGCACGGCATTTGTGGGAGATGCTGCTAATACCAGTCTTCAGAAATGATCTCAAGATTTGGGAGTTGACCAAGGGAGGTAGGTTTCTACTCCAAATTGAGCAACATAATTCCCTTTGGTAAACCTGTCATGATAAATCCAGGTATTTATTTATTGACCCTCAATGGAGGGACCCCCCACATGCTAGCCAGGGTGGTGGTGATTATAGGGGGTCAGTGGGGTGGGGCAGGCTGAAAGTATCTCTGTTTCTAAGGAACACTGTTTGAGCTAAAACTCCTTCTTTGCTAAGCCTGTTGATGGGGCAGTGGAGACAGACTTTGCCTTCCCAGACATCACCTCATTTCTTTTTCCTGCAGTGATGTCCAGAAATGTGCCAGCAGTGCTGATGAGTCTAAAGATGAAACTAGGGTATTGTTGACACTTTCCACACTGCAAGGATGGATCCTTCTTACACATAGCAATGGACTTCTTTTAGCCTGATTTCCCATGAAAAGGAGCTTTGTAAGGTCACACTACTCAAGTGTCCTTTCTAAGATGTTTGAGTTTAAGGCTCAGTTTCAGTCACTAGATGGAGAAAGCCACCAGCTTAGAGCTGGCAATCACTTTACCAGGAGAAGCCACAGTGCCCAGGGCCACTGCAGCCCTCAGCATGATCAAGGGTCCATGTCTGGCCAGTATGGAGCTATGAAGGGAACCCTTTGAATCTTGATTGATCATTCAGCCCCGGCTTCTTGTGGGCTGCTGAAGACTCCAGTTGAGAAAAGCCAAGTGACTTACCCAAGGCCATATAGCTGCTGGCAGCATGACCAAAGCAAAGCCCAGGTTTTTTGTTTAAAGCCTAATTCCTTTCTTTACCTTGATATTTCCACCCTGTATTAATTTTTTGAGGATTGCCATAAAAAATTAACAAAATTTTGTTCCTTAAAACAACAAATACTCTCTTATAGTTTAGGAGTATAAAATCAAGGTGCTGGCCGGGCCATACTCCATCTGAAGAATCTAGGGGAGACCACTTCCTTGCCTCTTATAGCTCCAGGTGCTCCTCTTGGCTTACAGCAACATCACTCCAATCCATGTCTCCATCTTCCCACGGCCTTCTCCCTTTCTCTTCCCTTATAAAGACACTTGGGATTGGATTTAAGATCTTCCCTAATCTAGGATGTTATCTTCTTACATCCCTAACTTAATTATCTCTGTTCGGACTTTTCTTCCCCAAATAAGTACACCTGCACAGACCCTGGGGTAGCATGCGGGCATATCTTTTATGGCCACAACTCAAGCCCTGAGCTCAGGGTTATTCTTTGTTGATCTCTCTGGAGTTCCAAGCCCTTCTGCTGGCCCCTGTTCCAAGTGGCTTCTGCAAATCTTCATATTGGGCCCATTTTTCCACTATCCCTTCTCAAATAGGTCTACAAACCTATTTGTAGGTTTATACAATAAATGTTTGTAAATAAAAACATTTATTAATTCGTTGATTCCTTCAACATTTGAATGCCTGTCATATACCAAGTGTATCAATCATTTCTTTTTATTCCATATTTCAGGTGCTTTATCATCTTGGAATCTTGCTGACTCTGGAGAGTCTGCCCCTTCCAGGACTTGCATCCCTGGGGATAGCAGAAAAACTATGGGTGTGCCTTTCCAATGCAAACTAACCAACCCAGACTGTAAGCCCCCAACCACCTCTGCTCATTAACAAAAGAAGAGATACATATTGTTATTCACAGAAATGAAATTTATACAGCTGTAAAAATGAATAAACCACCTGCATGAAGTTAGAAAAGCCTTAAAATCACGAGGTGGAGTAAAAATCAAGCAAGATGCTGTTGATAGCAAGATAACACAATATAAGTCGAGCTCCTTGGTGAGACTAAATATCAAATTTAGGAGAGCAGTGATTCCTGGGGGAGGAAGACTGATAAGCAAGGAAGTTTATGGTGGAGCTGCAACTGTATTAGAGATTTTTTTCTTAAGGTGGTAGCAGGTATATTTGGAAGTCAATTGTATAAAAACTGACAATTTATAAATGAAGAAAGTAATTTATAAACAAATGTATGTGGAAACACAGAAAGGAAGAGATTGTTTTTGTCCAGGAGAGTCAAGGAGAGAGGTAGTTTTTGAATTGGTCTTCCCAGGATAGGACGTTTATCGATGGTGAAGGGAGGCAGAGTGTTCTCAACAGAGAGAATAACACAAAGACAGGAAAGTGCGGCGATGTAGGGGATGATCCAAGAACAAGTACCCTGGCCTGACCAGAGGGCAGAGGGCATAACAGATGGGGGTTTTTATGCCTTCTGCCACCATAAACCACCTTCATTAAACCCTGAACACACACACAAACACACAAATACATATACACCCATGTACACATAAACACACACATGCACAAAGTACAATTTTATTTCTATCTTCCATGTAGTTGACTGCAGGTGTTTCTGGTTACTGAGAGTCCAGTTACTTCTCCCTGCTCAGTTCTGGCTGAGAAGGGCTCAAGGTCCTCACAGCCCTCAACTGTTCAGTAAGCAGATGGGAGAGATGGAAGATGTCTGCAGAGAGGATTTATGTGTGTGTGGGCCAGGCCATTTCTTCTACCAGAACTCAGTCATATGACCTGACTCAGTCATGCCTGACTGCCAATGTAGCTGGAGATGCAATCAAGGTATGTGGCCTGGAAGGAAGAGAGGAAGATTTGGCGAGTGGCTGGTAAGTCTCTGCAGCAGTGGGAGTATTTTACATATCCTGAAGGGATGTGAAATTGAGGCTCACAGAAATTAAATACGTGCTCAATGTCTTTCACTAAATGGCAGACCCTGAATTCAAACCCAGGCCCAACTGGCTTCAATATCTTCAGCTTCATACCGTCTAGGCTGTCACTCAGGGGCATGGGATTATCCCTGGGCCAGGTATAGCAATGGGATAGCATGGGTGTTCAGGGTAGAATTGGACACAAGGTCACAAAGCCACACTCCCTATCATTTCAGCCCCTGAATTGTTGGTAGAGGCACTGTCCCTTGGCCAAGAGTGCAATGGGGAAAGGGTTCTCCATGGCTGAGTAAAGCCAGGGCCATGTCTGATTTGGGGCTGAGATGCAATCTGGATGGATGGCAGAGTTAGCAGGGACATTCTCCCAGCTTTGCTTAGGCTTTTAGATGCTTTTCCTACCCAACATTTTCAACAGTCTGGCTTCTTGTATCGTTATGAAGGCATTTATCTTGTGTAAGATAAAAAAGAAAACAAATGCCCATGGCCTGAACAAACCTCTTCGGAGAGTTAAAACAAAATTCCACTTCTGGACAATTTAATTTTTTGCTCAATTTTCTGATTCCTTTACCAACTCTTGGTATTTCAGTTTAATATTAAGCCCATCAATTTGCCTTAAGAGATTAAGTCACAATCAATAAAAACCCTGAAGGAGAAGATGACAGGACTTATTTTATTTGAACACTTACTCCTTGTCTTCCAGATGTTTGTGAAACAGAACTTAGGAAATTGCTCTAATAAAGCAAAGCCCTGGAGAAGGAGCTTTCAGCGCCCTCCTGGATGCTGGGGCGCTAGCAGCCTGTGGTAGGCTCAGAGAAGAGGTGGCTCAGGGAAGCACTACCACGGTAACCATGGCCTCAAGCAGGGGAAGAAGAGTGAGGCCTGTCCTTGAAAATGAGAGCCACCGGAGAGGAATTTTATGCTTGAGTGGCATTTAAGTGATGGGCAAGATTATAAAATATACCTTTTTGTCAGGGGGTAGTTTTCACTCCGCTAGAAAACAGGGATATTTTGACAATAAGACTTGCATTACTTAGGGTAAAAGACCCAACAGCACTGTGGTTTTAAGAACACCTAAGTTCTTCCCTCTGGCTTACAGTCCAGATATGGATCAGTGGGTTGGCTCTGATTTTTTTTTTTTTTTTTGCAGTTTTTGGCCGGGGCTGGGTTCGAACCCACCACCTCTGGCATATGGGGCCAGCGCCCTACTCCTTTGAGCCACAGGTGCTGCCCCCAGCTCTGATTTTTGAGCCATTCAAAGGGTGGCCTTGTAAATCATGGCCCTACACTATCTGGTGTTGTCAAACTGGATCACCACAGTCTGTGCTCCAGCTTGCTGGCGTACAGAGTGGGTAAGACTCAGGCCTGTTAAGGGCAAACATCACCCCTCCCATGGGAATAAGTCAGCATGAGGACCACACTCAGGTAGTAGATACCTGGGTGGCCTTGTCAAACTACTGCTCTGCCCCCACCCCCCCAGGTTTAGGAGAGGGCAGAGGTTCCCCTGGGATACCAGCTGCCTAACCCAGATCTCAAGGTTGATGGGGAAGGCAGTGATAACGTTGTGATATTCCAGGAGGAGGAGATGTGGAGAATACAAATGCCCCTCAAGGTGTTGCTGGGTCCTCTACCAGCAACATTCACAGTGCCCCTTCATCAAGTCATCCTGGTGGAATCTGTCTACTGAAACCTGAGGCAGGACTAACCAGACTGCCCAGGAGAGGAAGAGAGAGAGAGGGGCTCACTGCCCAGTCAGTGAATGCAGGAAGGGTTGGAGATGCAGAGCTATCCCAGGAAGCCAAAGTGAAGAGCCTAGGTCCTTTGGAGAAATGATGGGCGAGGGAAGACAAGTTGAATAACCAGTGGACTCCATTTCCAGAGAATTCTGTGACTGTTCTCTGAAAGGCGAGAGGTGTGTGTGAGGGATGTAAGGATTGACAGTTCTTCCCCCTTCTACCATGGGGAGAGGGACATGATGCTGGGGCTATGCTTCATGTTCCAGCTCAGGGAGGAGGAGATTCTCAGTGGGGCCTCTGTGGATCCCTACAGATCAATGCTCCAGACATTCTCCTCTGGTAACATGGATTTTACTCTTGTCTTTTCCATGACTTGTGTTTTTTTATTTTTTATTGTTTTAGAGATAGCGTCTTATTCTGTCACCCAGGGTGGAGTGCAGTAGTGCAATCATAGCCTACTGCTACCTTGATCTCATGGGCTCAGGATGAGGCTCAATCCTCCTGCCTCAGCCTCCCAAGTAGCTGGGACTAGAGGCATACTCCACCATGCTCAGATAATTTTTGTAAAATTTATTGTGAAGATGAGAGTCTCTCTATGTTGCCCAAACTGATCTTAAATTCCTGACCTTAAGTGATTTTCCTACCTCCTGCCACCCCACCCTAAGGACTCTCTAGACCTTTGAATTAGGATAGAATCCTGCTTCATCCATAATCTCTCCTCTGCATGCTGCACCCCCTTTCCTTTCTCTTTCCTGAACACCTCCCAGAGAAGCATCTTACAGGGAGAGACTGCTCAGTCTCCAGTATACCTTGAGGGGAGATGCCCCTCACTGCCTAAGTGTGCCCTTGCCAACTATCCAGCCTCCTGTAAAACTTTTGGGGCTCATTTCTTCCAAAGAATCCATCCTACACCTCCTCCATTCTGTCATCTATAGACACCCTGGCTGCATTCCCCTCTGTGTGAGGGATGTGGCAGTTTGTCCATGGTCCTTCTCTCCTCTTGGTCATGACATCCAGGTTGTTCTCCATGTCACATAGACATTGATCCAACACTCTGGCCTTGGAGTCTTGTCCTGCTCCTTGACAACCTTTTCATACCTAATTTATCTTTAAGTTCTGAGTAGCTAGAACGGCATTCAACTTACAGCATACCTTCGATAAGTGTTTGAGTGGACGGGTGAATAAATGAGTGCATAAAAGATGAGTGCCTAGTCCACATCTGAGGTGCTGAAATAACATACTAGCTTATTGATTCAGTTGGACTACATTCATTGTGTCCACAAAGCTCTTCACAATAGTTTGCTGTAATTATCTGTGCAAGTTCCATAGGTGGAGAATACTGGTATTATTAATAATTTTAGACAGAGATGGTAATTTGATTAAATGAAAGACTGCTGTGCTGATTCATGGCTGAGAATATCAGATCTTTGTGTGAGACTGTTGGCAAGAACATAACTAATGACGTGGGGTAGCAGAGGGAGGGACTGATTTGAAATACAGTGAGAAACAATCACTGATGGTTTTATCCTTAGAACAGAGCCCAGAATCCTCTGCCACAGCTAGAAATGGTTTGAAGATGTGTCCCCATATCTTACAGGTGATTGCATCAAGAGTTGAGTCCTCTGGGTTTCTTTCTGTGACTTAGAATATAAAATTAGTAATTAAGTCAAATATATTAAAAACAAACACACAAAAAACATCACCACCACCTCCTTCCTCAAACACAGGACTAAGGGACCATTTTCCATCTGCTGAAGTTTAAGCAGACAAAGATCACCAGGGACAAGATTGTCTTCCATCAAGATCATATTTTCTGACCTGATGCAGTGAGGATGGGCACTCTGAAATGCAACTCCACTAGATGGGGGAAATTGGTAAGGTCTGGGCTCCCACTGGTGGTTCTGATGAGGGTGTGAGGGGAGCAGTGTCAGTTCTGTGCTGGATGCTGTTTCTGGGTGGGTTTAGGGGAAGCAGAATTGGCGAGGAGTTGGGCATCCTCACAAATAGCAAGAGCTCAGCATTTGGGTATCCCTAGTAAAAGACAAGTAGATTAAAGGAGGTCTGGGGCATTACTGGTGAGAAAAGAGTGGTCACTCACAAGAAAGGTCATTCTGGCATTTTCCAACTACAGCATGCTCTTGGGAGAAATGGCATTTTCTGTGGGCATTGCAGCTGGCTTTATCTGAGTCTGTCTCTTACTTTTTTCAGTCAAAGCTATTTTCACTCTTTTAGTCTTGAACAATCCTAATTCTTTTAGTTAACTGGATTTAGCAAGGATTAAGTATTCCCTTTTAAATCATGTTAAAGTCAAATGTCCACGTCTCCCTCTACCATTGTGACCATGAACTACACACGACATCAGAGGCTCAGCAAAGTCTAATTAGGCCATGTGCAGAGCACCTGCAGGATGGTTCATTAAAGCAACTGGAACCAAATACAATTCAGGCTAAAATCGGATGTGATTTATTCCTAGCAAAAGTGGAACATCTGTGTGCTTCTTGTGATTGATGTTAGGGAACTGTTATTAGAATAAGGCCCTAAAGCATTCACTAAGAGAAAGTACTTCTCAGCTCCTTATCTCTCATGTCTTAAAAAACAAAAACAAAAAAACCCCTGAAAACTGCTTAGAATTTGAACATATCAAGAGCCCAGATATTACACCTGGTAAAAAACATTCTTCTACTCCAGTGTTTCTCAAACTTTCACATGCTTCTAAAACAACTACAGAGGTCACCAGATTGCTGTGCTCCATCCTAGAGATTTCTGATTCAGTGGGTCTGGAGTAGCACCTGCGAATTTGCAGACTCACCCAGGTGAATCTGATGATGCTGGTCCAAGAGCCATAACCTGAGAATCATTTTTCTAACTGACATTATTCTCAGTACTTTTATCTTTCACACTTTTGCACTTTCTGTTCCTTCTGCCTGAAATGCCCTTCATGCTCTCCATCTAACTCATTGCTTGTCTTAATGTAAATCCCACCTCCTTCCTTGGCCATTGTATTAGTTATCTGTTGCTGCATAACTAATTACCCCTAGACAGGGCCTCCAGAATGGTAGAATGAGATGTTCAAGATCTCTGGAGATTAATGAAAGGGTTTATAACAAATTGAGAAGCATTAGTTCAACAAAATCTGTGGAAACTCAAGAATAACAGACAGCAGGAGGTGATGTTATTCATGATAGAGACTGCATCCATCCCCAACACCTCTGTCTTGCAGAAGAACAGTCTCTGTGACTTGTCAACTAAGTAGCAGTTCACATCTTTCTTAGTTCTGTAGGCTGGAAGAACTATATTCATGGTGGTTTTGGCAGATAGTGAACTTTGGCAGATCTCATTTTTTACATCTTCATGTTGCAGAAGGTCTATCTGAAGTAGGTGGTGGCAGCTGAGTGACACCCATTTCCTCATTCCCAACTCCTGCTATGTAGTGAGGATCCTGGCAGGGTAGCTAGTAAAGAGTGTAACCTTCACTTCCAACACAGTTCTATGATGTGACTGAGCTGCTCTAGAGGAGCTCCCATCATTTCCAGATTCTTAGGGCTGAAGACCCATTTTGGATAGCTTAGCAACCAGTGAATTTCAGCAGATCTCAAACTCTGGGGCTCTATGTGGCAGAAGATTCATACTGAGGAGTAGCAATAGAATGGACACCAGTTCTCAGCATCCTCTTTCCACCTCCTGACATATATCTCTTATTCCATAGGGAGGATCCAGAGCGGATAGGAAATGAGTTCTACACCCCTCTCCCTAGCTCCTCTTAATAGCTTCCATAGCAGAGGGAGATCAGAGACAGCCTCAAAACTGACAACATCTTGTCTTTTCCAAAGAGACCTCAATTATATCAGGCTATGGAGCAAGTTATACTTCAGGGTATTGGGAAAAACAGTAGCACAGTTACCTAGCAATTAATGGAGGCTAACATTTAAGTATGACATTATAGAGACAGATTCACCTGAAACTTAATGGGAGGATCAGGAAAGGAGACAGTAAAAGAGATATCATATGAAACCATAGTCATCTCAAGTGGAGAGAAAGACTATGTTACATGTGCAAGTCTGCACTGAGGAAAGACATCAGAAACTGCAGACTGTGGAAAAAATATATTTCACTGAAGTATCCCAGCCAAGTCACCGAACAAATGAGCAAACAGTTGGAAGATTAATATCTGGAGTTGCTATAATGTATCATCTAAAAATGTTCAGGTTTTAATAAAAATTACAAGAAATATAAAGAAACAGGAAAGTGTGACATATAAGTAAGGGAAAAAATAGGCAATAGAAACTTTTTTTGAGGAGGCCTAGATGCTGGAATTGGCAAATAAAGACTTCAAAACTATAATAAATATGTCTAAAGATTCAAAGGAAAACATGCTTAGGGATTAAAAGGTGTGATGACAATGTCTCATTAAATGGAGAACATTGGTGAGGGGATAGAAATTACTTTTAAACCCCAAATATAAATTTTGTAATTGAAAACTATAATAACTTGAATGAAAAATTGAACAGAGGAAATAGATTCAACCTGACAGAAGTAAGAATCTGTGCACTTTTAGATTAATTGATACAGATTATGTGATCTGATGAACAACAACAACAAAAAAAGAATGGCAAAAAATAAAGAACTCAGAGAAATACAGGACACTATTAAACACATCAAGAAAATGGGAATACCAAAAGAGGAGAGAATAAAGGGGTAAAAAAAAGTTCACAGAACTAATAGCCAAGAAATCTCAAAATTTAATAAAAAGCATAAATTCACACATTTCAGCAGCTCAATGAACTTCAAGTAAGATAAAGAGGAGAGCTATCAATCTTGTTAATCATAGTCAAAATGTTGTAGGACAAAGATGAAGAAGAGAATCTTGAAATTTCAAGACAAAAGTGAATCATCCTTGAGATACTTTGCTAAGAAGAACATTTTCTAATTTCATCCATATAAACATGAAGGAGGTAAAGTCTCCATCTTTCTTTAGGGCTGCATAGTATCTCAAGAATGGAAGAAAAAGTATCCATTGTACACAGCCCTATTTTGAAACTAATTCATAGCTTTTATAGGAATGTCATAACCTAATTTTAGCCTTAGAATATGGGAAGGGGGTGGGAGAGGGGAGAGGAGAGGGGTGGATGGAGAGAGGGAAAGTGATTGGTGGGGTCACCTCTATGGTTAATCTTACAAGGGTACAAGTGAATCTTTTTAAAAGCAGAGTATGAATGTCTTGACTCAATAACTAGGAAAATGACATGGAAGATTATGTTAACTAGTTTGATGAGAGTATTTCAAAATGTATATCAAAACAGCACACTGTACCCCATGATTGCATTAATGTACATAGTTATGCTATAAGAAATAAAAAAAAATGAATCACCATGTACAAAGAAAATCCAGTAAGATTTGCAGCTGATTCTTATCAGAAACAATGACAGCCAAAGGCAGTGGAATAGTATAGTTAAAGTGTTACAAGAGAAAATAGTGTCAACCAGGTGGTTCCTGTGGCTCAAAGGAGTAGGGCACTGGCCCCATATACCAGAGGGGGAGTTCAAACCCAGCTCCAGCCAAAAAACATAAACTGCAAAATAATAATAATAGTGTCAACCAAGAATATTATATTCAGCAGAACTATTTTTTAAAAATGGAGACAAAATAGGCAGAGCTTAGAGGATTTTTAGGTCAGTGAAAGTATTCTGTATGATATTACATTGGGTAGATTAGCAACCAGTGAATTTCAGCAGATTGCAACCTCAGGACTATGGTTTCATATGATATCTCTTTTACTATCTCCTCTGGTCTTCCCATATGTCATTATATATTTGTCAAAACCCACAGAATTTACTACACCAAGATTAAACTGTAAAATAAACAATGGACTTTATTGTTTGAGCAACACTAATGTGTCAGTGTAGGTTCATAATTTGTAACAGATGGACCACTGTAGTGCAGAATGTCAATAGTCAGGTAAGTTGTGCTTGTAGGCACACATGTGGTATATGAGAACACTGTAATTTTCATTCAATTTTTCTGTAAACCTAAAACTACTCTAAAAGCAATGTTTATTAATTTTAAAAATGGAGGTGAAATAATGACATTCAAAGATAAATAAAAGTTGATAGAATTCTTTGTGATCAGATCTATCTTTTAAGATATTTAAAGTATGTTTTTCAGGCTGAAAGTAAGGGATACAAGACAGAAATTCAAACTCACACGGAAAAATAGCACACTATTAAAGGTGATTATAAAATAGAGTATATTTGCATATTTCTCCTTTATTTTCTGAACTTATTTAAAAGCAATCATATTAATATAATGAGCTTATAAGACATAGAAATGTATTTAATAATATAGCACAAAGAAAGTGAGTGAGAATAAAGCTGTAGTGTTGTAAGAAAATGACACCAAATTTTAATGAATCCATAAGAAGAAATAAAATAACAAGAAATTATACATAAGAATGTTAAGCTCTATATACATATACTCTTTCCTTGTTTCTTTAAAGAAGAAAATTATATAAAGTAATAATTATAAAAATGTACTTTTGAGTCTTTAACATATGCAGATAGAATATATTTAACAAAAGTAACCCCCAAAGGAGGAAGAGGATGCATATATATGCAAATTTTCTAAATGTCACTGGAATATAATTATCAGAAATCTGAACTAGATCCTAAAAAGATAAGTATCATAAGCCCCAGAGTAATCACAAAGGAAATAAATTCTAAAATCACCAAAGAATTATTCACTTAATTCAAAAGAAGGCAGTAAAAGCAGACCAAAGAAAAAACTAAAAAGACTTGAGACATATAGAAACAAATAGCAAGATGGTAGTGATAAATTCAACTGCATCAATAATGATATACACACACATAGATTAAATAATTTCATCCAATGCAGAAATTTTCAAATAAGGTTTAAGAAATTGAACTAGATGTTGTCCATAAAAGATACACATTAGAGAGACACAAAGATCAAATAGTTGAAAGGATGGAAAAAAGTATACTATGCAAACAGCCACCATAAGAGAGCTGAAATGATTATGCTAATATCAGATAAAATGGCTTTTAAGAGAGAAAAGTAGATTGTGTTATAATGATGAAGATCAATCCATCAGAAAAATATAACAAATATAAACATATATGTATCTGATAACAGAGCCCCCAAATACATGAAGACTGACAGAATGAAGGGGTAGACATTTTAATCACAGAAGAGATTTTTTTTTTTTTTTTTTTTGCAGTTTTTGGCCAGGGCTGGGTTTGAACCCACCACCTCCTGTATATGGGGCTGGTGCCCTACTCCTTTGAGCCACAGGTGCCACCCAATCACAAAAGAGATTTTAATACTCCACTTTCAATAATTATTAAAACACCTAGGAATAATATCAACAAGGATATAGAAAACTTGAGCAACACTATAAACAAAGTAGACATAACAGCTATCTGTAGACATTTCACCTAATGACAGCAGGATATATATTTTTCATACACATACATGGAACATTCTCCAGGGTAGACCATATGGTAGTTCATAAAACAAGTCTCAGTAAATATGAAAAGGTTTCTATCATTAAAAGTATGTTCTCTGGGCCTCTTTCTCTTTTTCCTTGTTGCAACAATGGAGATTCATTTGCTGTCTAGGGTGAATGAATTCTGCTTTGTAAATTTTCTTACTCTGTAAACTTGTTTTTCTCTTCCTCAATAAACTTTGTTTCAAAGAAATAAAAGGTATGTTCTCTGAACATAATGTACTTGAGTTAGATATCAATAACAGAAGGAAATTTGAGAAATTAAAAAATATGTGAAATTTATACAGCACACTCCTTAGTAATCAATGATTCAGAGGAGACATATGAATAGATCTATAATGAATAAAGAGATTGAATTAATAAATTTAAAACTCCCCTACAAGAAAAGCCCATCCAGATGGCTTCACTGGGAAATTCTACCAAACACTTAAATAAGAATTAATAATGGCCTTTCACGAAGTCTTCAAAAATGCATGAAAAATCAGACAAAGACATTATAAGAAGAGAAAACTACACAGTAATATTCCTTATGAATGTACATGAAAAATTTTCAGCAAAATGCTAGAAAATTGTTGGGGACCAGCCCCAAGTTATACCAGGAATTCTCTCCCATGGACAGGCAGAGATGAGAGGATGAAGGAAAAATGAAAAAGTCAGAATAGAAAGAGAAAGTTTTTTTTGAGCAGCTAGGTCAGGGTGACTAACCACCTTCCAACATGAGGTCCTGTGCACAGCCCTTTGCTCCAGTCTAGCTCCATTTTTATTAAACACATCATTGTTTTAATCATCAATCTAATGGGGGAAGGCTAACGCCTTATGCCATGGTTTTTGCTGGGCTTGCATTTTCCAACTAAACTATTTAATTAACTATTAACTAATTAATTTAATTAACTATTAACTAATTAATTAACTAACTATAAACTACAGGATTAGACTGATTTGCATCTAATATTATTGCTCTAAGTTATTTATGATCTTAACACAAACAGAGCATGGGACAGGGAACACTGTCCAGGAGCAGGATGTCAAAGCAGACCCCAATTAGACCACCCACACAAATCACAGGACAGGCAATTAACAGTGGGGAAGCCTTGTGCTCAGACAAGCTGAGGCTTCTGCCCATACTGAGATGGCAGAAGAAGAGATATTTTTCTCCTTATGTTTTCCTGAGAGACTTTTTCTCTCTTAATAAAGTTTAGATGCTCATACTATCTCCAGTGCACTTTGCATTCCCTAACTCCCCAAAAGCACTCACTCTCCCTCTGAGGGCAACCCCACTCAGGTGAGCTTTGCCTTTCAGTGACCTTACAGTGGAGTTGTGATAGGTGTGGGGTGAAGTTTCAGCAAGACAGTCTCCTCCTCTTAAAGGGCCAGGCTTCTAGGCTGCATATTCTGCAACAGATTTTGGGTTTCTCTGATTCACTGCTCTCCTGTCTCTGTTCCCTTTTGTCCATAATCTGCAATCATTTTCTTAATTTAATTCCTAACCTACTTATAATAAACAATTGAATATTGGTTTTAAGCTTATAAAATCATTATTTCTAGCAATGCAAGCACATCAAGATATGACTCTTCCCCTAAATACCCATATGTGCATCCACAGAAAATCATATTTAGGAATATCTAAATACCATGACCATTGGGCTTTATCCCTGGAATGCAAGGTTGGTTTACCATCAAAAAATAAACCAACATCCATCATGTTAATAAAATAAAGAGCAAAAGCCCCATGATCAATTCAATAAATGCAGAAAGAAGCATTTAACAAAATCTAATACCCCTTTGTGATTAAAAATAGTATGATAGGAATTGAAGGGAATTTACTTAATCTTACAAACTTTACCCACAAAAATCCCATAGTTATAGTATGCAATGGGGAAATAATTAATTACTTCTACCTAAAGTCAGGAATAAGACAATAATACCTACTTTTAGGTGGGTTGGGGGGCGTCATGGTGTGTGACACACCTTTTGGGGGAGGGACACAATTATAAGAGGAACTTTGCCTAACAATTGCAATCAATTGTTTGAACCCTCAATGAATCTCCAACAATAAAAAAAA
>NW_003852474.1:7024229-7036594 GCF_000181295.1 Otolemur garnettii | reverse complement strand
AAAAAAAAATAACTACTTTTATTATTACTATTTAGCATTTGACTGGAGGATCTAGCCAGGGAAAGCAGGCAATAAAAAAAGGAAATAAAAGACATCCAGATTTCTGAGTCCAGAACAAGATGACATAGAGTCAAGTTTTCTCCACTCTAAATATTACTAAATGCCCTGGAAATTATTTAATAGGCAATAATAAAAAGAACTTTGCTGGAAAGGAAAAGGCAGACTGGCTAGAAACTACAGGATTCAAGAATAAAATTGTCAGTGGACTGGGACTTCCCCAGCTTTTCTTCCCTAGGTTTTCTTTTTTCCTCACATATACCCCTGAATTGGGCACTGGAGAAACCTGAAACCATAACTGTAAAAAGGCATAAATGTAAATTTCAAAAAAAAGCTTGAACATTCTGGCCAAAAGGCCAGGAAATAGGAAATACAATAAAGGCCTAGGGAGAAACCTCACTCTACAATAGGGCACTGGTGAGTTGGCCAACCTACCAATAGCAGCAGTAAAAAAGTCCCACATCATGCAGCCCTGGGACTAGTGGGCAGCTCGATTCATTGAAAAGATACTATAATTACAAATGTGTATACAACAAACAACAGAGCTTGAAATCACATAAAGCAAAAACCAAGAGCTGAAAGGAGAAATAGACAAATCCGTTATTATAGTTGGGAACATCAATGACCTGCTCAGAAATTGGTAAGCTAACTTGACAGAAAATTAGTAAGAATGTAGAGAAACTGAAAAACATCATCAATTAATAGGATCTAACTGACATTTATTTAAAGCTACCCAAGGGATTCTAATGTGCATTCTGGGTTGAGAACCACTGATAAAAGATGTCAAACCCTTTTACTAGCTCCTTGGCCTGATGAGAGAAGAGATCAGGAGGTGGTGAAAACATTATGTATCTCCCATGGTTCCACCACTGCAAAACTACTGAGCTTTGGCCCCGGGCACAGTGACTCATGCTTGTAATCCTAGCACTCTGGGAGGCTGTGATGAGTGGATTACTTGAGTTCACAGGTTTGAGACAAGCCTGAACAAGAGCGAGACCTGTCTCTAAAAAATAGCCTGGCATTGTGACAGGCACCTGCTACTCAGGAAACTGAGGCAAGAGAATTGCTTAAGCCCAAGAGTTTGAGGTTGCTGTGAGCTATGATGTCACAGCACTCTACTGAGAGTGACAAAATGAGTCTCAAAAAAAAAAAAACAAAAAAAAAAACTGAGCTTTCCCTTGCAGACATGACCACAATTAAGTTCTATAGTGTATGCTGCATAGTTTATTCCCCTCTGGAGAATCTTTACTATAAAATGGGCGTGATAATATTCATCTTGCAAGACTATTGTGAGCATTAAATTAAATAATGCATACAAGGCGTCCAGCCCTGTGCTTGACACATAAATGTTTTTGGCTGTCAAGCAGCAGAAAACCCAATGCTAAGGACATTTGTTGTCTCACAGAAGAGCATTCCTAGAGGTGAATGTCAAGAGACCCAGGATTTTCCCAGCTTTGTGCTCCTCTATTTCAGCATGTTAAAACTTAACTCTTGGGTTGATATAATGACAAGAAAGGCAGAAGGGACAGTGTTGACCTGAAGAACAAGATTTCCTCCCTTTTCTGCCAACAACAAAACCCTACCTCAAACCACCGTTTTCTGTGTCTCACTGGCCACTATGAAATACACCTTATATCTAAATCAATCCCTGGAAAGGGGAATGACAGTTGAAAATAGCTTCAAAAAGTGGGGGACTTTACAAGACCATGTCAGATTATGAGTACATTGTTTGCAGGGTGGGGCCAGAGCATGAATGAATTTTTAAAGCTCCAAGGAGATTTTAAAATGCACCCATGGCCAGGAATCACTAGTTTTAATGCCCATCAATACTGTTGTGGCTCAGGTGGTGAAAGATACCGTAGTGCAGCAGCTGCCATAGTCTGTCATGGCAGACCGTCTGATCAAGGAGGAGTGGAAACTGATTCTAAATCTTTGCTACTCAAAGCGAGGTTCATGGATCAGCAACACTCACATCACCTCAGAGCTGGTCAGAAATTCAGACTCTCAATCTCCATCCTAGCTTTAAGAAAATTAGAGCCTGCATTTTAACAAGATCGCTAAATGATTCTTGCGTCTGTTTAAGGATGAGAAACACCAGTAGAGAAGACACTTCTGCATAGCTCTGGTGTTGCATTTCACTTGTCTGAACTTTGCAATTATGTCACACACCATTCCTACAGTCTTATCTCCCACAACTCCCTGGGTTCATCATTCTTAATACCTCACTTCCTGTGCACAGACAGCTGGATCTGTCTTAGCCTATCTGCCCTTGGCTTGCTTTGCAGGTAGACATGACTGACCTTTCTGGGAATTTGGGGTGAGACTTGACCAGGGGGTAAATTTCATGTGGTTATTGTCTGAATAATCATACGATATTACCCACCAGAGTCAAGGCATTTATGGGGTGCTTTCAAGAGTCAGAACTGAATAATGCATAGCCTTTCTCTCTAAGCTGAAAAAGGAGAAGAGCTGGATAACAAAAACACAAAGCAATTAATACATCTGTAGCACTTTTAGCTAATTAGACATCTTCACATGTTTTTGGTCTTTGTGAATATAGACTGAGAGAAGTTACCTGGTTACTCAAGGGCATGAAGATTGGGTCTGAGAACCAGGACTTTTGACTTCCACCCAGGATTGTCAGATACAATTAACTGGGGGGCCAGTTAAATTTCGTTATATTTGGAAACCCCTCTCTTGTGATAGCTTAGCTGAGCAATGTGGCCATAGCAGAAAGGAGGCTGATAGCTGAAACTACTAGTACCTATCACATTCTGTTTTAATAGAGGAAAGAGGGATTTGAAGTAGGGTTTCTGGATTTAACAACAACAACAACAAAAATAGGATGTCCAGTTAAACCTAAATTTCAAACAAAAGATGATTTTTTTTTTTAGTATAAGTATGTCTCGACTATTGTGGTGGCTCATACCTGTAATCCTGGCACTTTGGGAGACCACTGCAAGAGGATCACTTAAAGCCAGGAGTCTGAAACAAGCCTTGGTAACAAACTGAGACTCCATCTTTACTAAACAGATGAACAAATAAATTGCAATGGCGTCTGGTGTTTGGGAACATTTTAAAAAATCTATCTACTTGGATAATTTTATGTTCATTCACCCAGTCTCTGTTTTTCCTAGAAGAACATCTGAACACTGGACTCAAATTGATTCTCAGGGTCTCAGTCCCTGGGAAGGGACATCTTCAAATCTTTAGATTGTTCCTCCCCATGGGTCCTCTGTGTCAGCCAGTTTTCCCATCCAGGAAAACACAGCAATGTGAATTCCTTCATGACTGACATGTTCAAACGGCTTTTGATGCTTAGCACTATTACAGATTTACTAATTTACTCATTCATTCAGCATATTTATTGAGTGCCTACTCTGTGCCAAGCCATATGCTTTGTGCTCAAAGAACAAATCGAAGGCCCAGACATGCCCCAAGTTAATTCCCATCTCAAGGTGGGAAACAGATGCACATAGTGTTTTGATGTTGCAGAGACAGAGATGTGTACAGTCTTGGCTTGGGTGGAGGCTGCTGGAAGAGTGCACTACGGCAGTAGAGTGGGAGCTGGCTGAGCAAAGGTGGGGAAGTGGAGGCAGCAATAGTGAGGGTGGAAGTGAAGAAGGTTCTGATGAATACAGTGTCCATGTGAAAAATAGAAGAAGGTGTGCACAAACAGCCTGGGTTTGTCTTCAGTAAATCATTTGCCAGTTCCCATGCACACACAGGTTTTTAAGGGAAAGCTGAAGCAGAGAGATGGACTGCAACAAGGCATTGTTTTTAGCTGGCATTATTTCTTTTCTGGGCCTCAATTTTAGTGTCCGGAAGTAATCAGTGTTCCCAATGAGCTTAAAGATTTTTTAATCCTCATGATGGCTTCTGTTTCTGTCCTGCACGCATACATTAATACAGCCTCAGAGCTGAACTCAGACCATTTCTGTGGTTTAAACTTCAGGGAGTTTAAACTTTCCACTATTACAAATAATAGTGTCCTTTTTCATGGCCATGTGCTTGAGTTGAATCAAGGAACCTCCATTACTAAAATAAGCCCAAGCTGCTGAAAAACATATTTCTGCAACTTCTGGAAACATGAAATATACCTGTATGACAGAGTCTAGGCAGAGTTAATAAACTCTGTGGCTTTTCAGGTGTCCGACAGTGAGCTCTGGATTTGTGTTTTTACCAGTTGTTTTTAAAAAGGAACAACCCTTCCACCAAAAGGTCAAATTGCTTCTTAAAAGTCATATTATTTTGTGTATGTAAGGCTGATAGATCCCAATTTTCATCACAATCCTAAAAAACTATTTGACACAATGTAGATATTAGTACATGTGCTGTGAAAACAAAACATACAACTAAATAGGGCCCCAAATCCTGTGGTCTACAATGAAAACTGATGTCAGATGTCTTGTCTGATTAATAAAAATTAAGTTAGGATATTTCTGGCTCCCTGGTTCCTTTAGGTCAGTGATTATTAACTGGTGGAGAGGATGTTATGTGTGCCATGAAATTTTTTAAAGATCATTAATTATTTTCAAAAGAAGTTCAAAGCACAGTAAGTATATTCTTTTCTTTTATTCTTTTTCTTGATCAACCTAATTTAAGTGTGCCACAGGTTCAAGCACCCCATAAGTTAAAAAGGTTGAAAAACATTGCCTTAGGTCCTAAAGGAAGGTAGGGTATGGCCAGAGCCCATGTTTTAGCCCCAAAGAAATGGATTAGAATAGCTCTGCACAACCACTGGGTCCCCTCAAGGATGACATTTGACCCTCTGTTTTTCTTCATATGCCAAGGAGGGATGAGGTCACTTATTTTTTGTAGAATAACTCAAAAGATGAGAGATTTTGTAAAACATGTAGAATAACACTTGGCAGATACTCATTTCTAAATAAGGAAGAGCTCGTTCCTAAAGTAGGATTGCATCCCCAAGTATCTAGTGTATACAATTGTTTTCCAGGTGACCTTTGAAGTAGTGATACCTCCCACTCAACTCCTGCAGCTTTAAGATAAGAAATGAGCTCTGAACTTTTCTTTTACCCTTAGCTGCATCTAATTCTCTAGGGTGTCTTCATAATAGACAGACTGCTTTATATTCATTCCTAGGAAGTACTCACCCGGTTTTCTGCATATTAAGACAAACATGAATCTTCAACATCTCATTTGTGTTAGAGCATAGAAAGATCTTGCTAAGCCTGTGGGATGGAATGAAGATGAAAATAAATGAATTTGACCAGTCATTTAGCAGCTTGCAGAAGCTGTCTTTCCTAAGGGCAATGCTGAGCAGACCCTTCAAAGTTATGGCATGCTCTGTTGAGTTAGAGTTATTTCTAGGGAGGAGAGGCAGGAAGAGCTCAACAATTGTTCCTTCAACATGATTTTCTAATTCTAGTTTATGTATCTCTAGGGTAGCTCAGGCAGAGTTCTTCATCTAAATCTCTTGGCCAGACCTCTAGAGTCTAATTTCTTCTGAAAATAGGTGATAGCTTAGCCTCATTCTTAGGATTGTGGAGAAGGAAAAGTCCCTGGGACTAAAACTTTGCCCCTAAACATTTAAGTGCCCCTGGAAGATAACTAACCTTATCATTTAGTAATTTAGTAAACAGGATTTCATTTGGGGTGGGGTACAAACATCAGAACATGAAGGACCAGTGAGAAAGGTCATTGTGAAGATATGGAAGGGAGGTTACAAAAGATCCAGTTAGAGGAAGTAAAGTTTTACTTCCCTACAATGGAGATAAACGCACTGGGAAAGAGGAAATATTTAGCGTGCTACGTAGAGACTTGGAGAGAACTGGAAAGCATAAAAAGACTAAAATCAAATTTCTACAGGAGAGAACTGATAGAGTTGAATGTACTGACTTGCCCAGGTAGAACTGACCTGCCCAGGAAATATCAAAGTGCATATTCCACCCAGAAAATAATGAATGCACCAATCCCTACCCACTCCCACCCCACCACAACCTTTAAATCCCCATCTATCATAGCTCACATATGAAATTCTTTCCTGGTCAGGGATTTCACCCCACCTGCACCCAGGTGAAATAAAGACCACATTGACCACATAGAACCAGGACTCCGTTTTCCTTTGGCTTCATGCCTTGGAATAATCTTTCATCTTTGGGTCTATAATATTTAAAGTGAAAACACACTGGATAGGATTATAAATAGACTATCATTGCAAAAGAACTTGTTCTTTGAGATTCAGGACTGCAGAATAGAAAGGAAAGGGGATGAGAAGACAAGAAGCCTAAAGGTTAGGTTGGATCAGCATGTTTTTTCATGCTATTTTTGAAAAGAGATCTGTGGGTGTAGCTGCAAAAAATATAGCAATTAATAGGACAGAAAATGGGCTTTTTATGTCCTGTAAGCTGTGAGTTCCCCATCTAGTGTTTGAGAAATATAAGAAAGAGAAAAATTATTTGGAATTTCCTTTTTGGTGAATGGATTATGTTCAGTTTGACATTTTTCTAATACTGTACCACTTTGGTGGTGACTATATGAGCATTCCAGTGATACTAAGTGACTAATGACCAAGTGATTTTGCAGTTGTAGAAGAAGTTGTGGCAAAGAAAGAAGGCAGGATTTGGAATAGGAGGCTGGTCTTGGCCCTGTTATTATTAGTTGTTAGAGAGAAAAAGTGCAGTCCAGTAATAGGAAAGAGGCTTGTTTGCTGCTGGTTGTTTCTGTGGTGGGAGCAGCAGCAACAATCTTCTGTCTTTAACCTTCTGTTGGTGGAGAGATAAGCTAATCAATCAGTTCTTTGTAACATAATCCAAAATCAAAAGGTCCCTGGGTTTTGATAAAGAGTGGTAATTAGAACATGTAGGTCTGCTGCCACTCCCTCTTAAACCTGTGCTAGTAAAGGAATACTAAGTTGAGATATACACACAAAGAAAGAGCAAAGATTGAATATGTTAGAGAGAGGCATGAAGAGACCTGGAAAGCATAAAAAGACTGAAGTCAAATTTCTGGAGAAGAAAACTGTAATATATAAAGTAAAAAACCACACTGGATGGGACTAATAATAGATCAGCTTTGTAAAAGAAAAGTTATTAAACTGGAAGACAATGAGTGAAGCAATCCAAAATGAAACCCAGAGGAAAAAAGATAGGACATTTTTTTAGATGCTCAAGCAATAAGTTTACTGACCATATGTCCATCCTCAGGGAACTATTGCCCCTACCACAATTAAAGAGTAAACCAAGAAAGAGAATAATTTAAGATTTATGAAACTGGGGAACCAATATAGAAGGAAAGGAAAGGAATTATCAGGATAATAGAGAATCCTCAGCTGACATTTGCAGATTCACACATTAAACCAAGAGAACACACTCCAATTGGCATAAATTACAGAATTATACCAAATTTATTCTGGAGCATTTTATGAATACAATCCCATTCGTCTGCCAATCATTGAGGTACTTACCATTTTCAGTTTGTACCTGGCAATATATACTTAGGCCACTGTGCTAAATGAGTTTATAATGCTAGACAGTAAGAAATGGGAGGGAATCAGGTACCATGAGAGGCTGCACGAACTTAAAGAAGCCTTTTTAGAAACCAAAATCAATTTTGGAACTTAAAAAAAGATATTTGCTATGTAATAAATTTTCTGTAATGAATATTAACAGGAATAGCCAGCCTGGAATTTTGCCAGATTACCTACATTAAATTACAAGATCTGATGATTAAGTTTATGAGATCATCCTAGAAAAAGTACTTTCCAGTCACCTTCAAAGTACTCCTCTTAGAAGTACTTGGGAAGCCATATACTGATGTGTCTAGTTTACCCCTCAAAGCAATTTTGGAATGGCCATCGGAGCTATCATTGTATAACCCTTGATGTCCTGAATGCCATTAAAATGTCTTCCTTTTAATATTTCCTTTATCTTTGGGTAAAGAAAAAAGCCAATGGGGTCCAGATCAGGTGAGTAAAGAGGGTATTTCAATACAGTTGTTTGTTTACTTGCTAAAAACTCCCTCACTGACAGTGCCACGTGAGCGCTTTGCATTTATTCATCAGTTAGCAACTTTGGGACCATTTTTGTACACAACTTTCTCATGCCAAGATTTTCAGTTAAGATTTTCCTAACCGTATCTCTATCAATGTTTACGTGTTCTGTTATGCTTCTCACAGTCAGCTGGCAACTGATGCACAATTTGACAAATATTTGCTATGTTGTCATCACTTTTGCTCATTACTGGCCCTTCTGACCTCTCTTCATCAGTGATGCTTTCTCTCCCCTCAGAAAAACATTACATCCATTTGCTCATGCTGTTTTCTTCCTGGCATCATTCCCGTAAACTTGGACTAACATATCCCTGATTCCATTTCCGCTCTTGTCAAGTTTAACAAGAAATGTAATGTTTGTTCATTGTTCTAATTCAAGCTCTGTCATTCTTGGGATGGCATACAAAAAACTTGCAATAAGATTTCACCACATGTTGACATGAATGCAGCTATGAGACACTGATATACCAAGGTTATGAAACCTTGTTAAGCTGTTTGTACAGTGCTGCCAACATAAGCACACAGTGGGAAGTTCATGAACTTAATTGTCAGCTCACATATAACAATGTGAATGTATATAATGCCACTAAACTGTATAGTTAAAACATGATGCAATGATAAATTTTATGTTATACATATTTTACCACAATAAAACATTTCAAACCAGATTTAAAAAAGAGAGAAAGAAAGAAGGAAAGGAAGAAAAGAGAGAGAGGAAGGAAGGAAAAACAAATAATATATGCAATGAATAGAAAATAATTACACACATGGTAGATACTAATCCAACTATATAATAATTACTTTAAATATAAATTATCCAAATATCAATTAAAAGGTGACTGTCAGACTAAATAAAAAAATAAGAAATAATAACTATATGTTATCTGCCCACTTTAAATATAAAGACTTGGTCAGGTGCCCTGGCTCACACCTATAATCCTAGCACTCTGGGAAGCCTAGGTGGGTGGATTGCCAGAGCTCAAAGGTTCAAGACCAGGTGGAGCCAGAGTAAGACCTCATCTCTAAAAGAAAAAAAAAAATAGCCAGGCATTGTGGCAGGTGCCTGCAGTCCTAGCTACTTGGAAGGCTGAGGCAAGAGTATCGCTTGAATCCAAGAGTTTGAGGATGCAAGATGGCCGACAGGTGCCAGCCTCCAACAGAAGCTCTGGTCCAGCGGGAAGGATAATGTCCAGAAAATACCCAATAAAGTTGAAGTTTGGGAGCCCATCAGAGAGAGAAGAGTGGTATCTGCAGGACACCTCTGCTGAGGCAAGTTGAGACTCCAAGAAAGCAATTTACAGGTACATAATATATCCCAAAGGAAGAGTGTCCATCCCCTCCCCCAAGAAAGTTGTGGTTTTCTCTTCGTCTGCTCTTGTAGTTTTCTACAGGCAAGTGGTGAACTGAGGACCTATTATCTCACCCTATGTGTGAGAACCACAGGAAGTGGGGTCTACTACCCTAGAAGGACCCTGCAGAGATTCTGAACACTCTCTCACCTGGCAGAAAAACTGAACAAATGTTTTTACTGCCATTTTGAATCTCTAGTTCACCCCTCTCCCTTTGCCTACAGAGACAGTGGGGGGGGGGGCACAAGAACAGCATCCCCTACCCCTGTGAGACCAAGTGCCCAGTCCCAGTACTGCAGCGGGAGATCTGCTAAACCTGTGTGCATTTCGTGGGTGGTGGTGGAGGAGTGCCCCATTCCAGGCACCTGAGCAGGAGGTCCTAGAACTGCTTGCTAGAGCCACGCATCCCACAGGGGGTGGCAGAGGAATACCCTGTGCCAGGCAGCCCCAGAACTGCTTACTAGAGCCACAGGCACCCTGTGGGTGGTGCCAGAGGAGTCCCCTGCTCCAGGTGGGCCCATAACAGCTTCCTAGAGCTATGCGTGCCCCCTGGGGGGTGGCAGAGGAGTCCCCTGCTCTGGGCAGGCTGAGAACTGCTTGCCAGAGCCACACGTGCCCCACAGGTGGTGGCAGAGGAGTCCCCCACTCCAGGTAGGCCCAGAACTGTTTGCTACAGCCGCACGCATCACGTGGGCAGGAAGCAGCGGAGGAGTTTCCTGCTCCAGGGTCCTGCATGGGGTGGGCCCAGATTTGCTTGTTAGTGCTGTGTGCATCTCATGGACCGTGGCAGAGGGGTCCTCTGCTCTGGGCAGGCCCAGAACTGCTTGCTAGAGCCATGAGCATCCAGCGAGCAGCAACGGAGGAGTTCCCCACTACAGATGGGCCCAGAATTGCCAGAACTGTACACTCCTGGCATCCCCAGCCAGCCACCAAGAACTACTAGATGATGGCCAGTTGACAGGGAACCATACTAGAATGGTGGTACCCCAAGGCCAAGAGCAGCAGCCACAGCAGTGGAAACAACAAGACTCACACCCCTGAGGCCCTCCCAGACAGACATGCTCTGCCTCTCTGGGCAACCAATGGAAGCCAGCATCTTCTCCAGTGGCAGCCACTGAGTGAACGGTTCTGGTATGGTCTCATATGATGTAAATTCAGCATGGGGTGGAATCAGCAGAAAAACTCTGATAATTTGAATAACCAGAGTAGATCAGCTCCCCCAAGGAAGGATGGGGCAGATGCAATTGAAGATTCCACCCAGAAACAGATGGCTGAGATGTCAGAAATTGAGTTCAGAATTTGGATAGCAAATAAGATTAACAGAATGGAAGAAAGGAGGGAATTAGAATTTCAAGAAATTATTCAAAAGATGTCTCAAGAAATTATTCAAAAGATAACTCAAGAATTCAACGATTTCAAAGATAAAATGACCAAAGATTTTGAAACACTGAGGCAAGAGGTTGCAGCCCTCAAAGATTTGAAAAATATGGTAGAATCCCTCAGTTACAGAATGGAGCAGGCAGAAGAAAGGATCTCTAACATTGAAGACAAAGCTTCTGAACGTGCCCAAACACACAAGGATGAAGAGAAGTGGAGAACAAAAATGGATTACTCTCTCAGAGAGCTCTGGGATAATTCGAAGAAAACTAATATTCGTCTTATAGGAATCCCTGAAGGCAATAAAGTGGCTTCACAAAGCACAGAGATAGCAGACAGTTTCAGAACCCCAGCATGACTCAACCCATACAAGACATCCCCCAGGCACATCATAATTAACTTCACTCAAGTTAATATGAAAGAGAAAAATCTGAAAGCTGCTAAATATAAGAAAACCATAACCTACAAGGGGAAGAATATTAGAATGACTGCAGATCTCCCTGCTGAAACCTTTCAGGGAAGAAGAGGGTGGTCATTGACTTCTAACCTCCTAAAACAAAATAACTTTCAATCCAGGATTCTGTATACAGCTAAACTGAGTTTCATTTATGATGGAGAAATTAAATACTTTAATGACATTCACACATTGAAGAAATTTGCTATAGCTAAACCAGCCCTGCAGGATTCTCAGACCTATTCTCCATAATGACAAGCACAATCCTCCACCACATAAGTAAACTCACACAGAAACTTTTGACCAAATTCCAACTTCCACAGTGGTGAAAGGATTAAACATGTCCACTGGACTTTCAAAAAACTCAATACCCCAAATTATACCAGGCTTATCAATATTCTCAATCAATGTGAATGGCTTAAATTGTCCTCTAAAGAGGCACAGTCTGGCTGGCTGACTGGATACAAAAACTCAGGCCAGATATCTGTTGCATAGAAGAATCCCATCTTACCCTAAAAGACAAATATAGACTTAGGGTGAAGGGATGGTCATCTATATTCCAGGCAAATGGAAAGAAGAAAAAAGCAGGTGTTGCAATTTTATTCGCAGATAGAATAGGCTTTAAACCAACAAAAGTAAGCAAGGATAAAGATGGATACTTTATATTTATTAAGGGTAATACTCAATACGATGAGATTTCAATCATCAATATTTATGCACCCAACCAGAATGCACTTCAATTTATAAGAGATACTCTAATAGACATGAGCAACTTGATTTCTCCCAGCTCCATCATAGCTGGAGACTTTAATACTCCTTTGGCAGTGTTGGATAGATCCTCCAACAAGAAGCTTAGCAAAGAAATTTTAGATTTAAACTTAACCATTCAGCATTTGGATTTAACAGACATGTACAGGACATTTCATCCTAACAAAACTGAATACACATTTTTCTTACCGTCCCATGGAACATACTCCAAAATCGACCACATTTTAGGCCACAAGTCTAAACTCAGAAAATTTAAAAGAATAGAAATTATACCTTGCATCTTCTCAAAGGATCATGGAATAAAAGTTGAACTCAGTAACAACAGGAAACTGCAGACTCATACAAAAAC
>NW_003852474.1:6971516-7021547 GCF_000181295.1 Otolemur garnettii | reverse complement strand
AGATATTTGTATTAGAATGTTCATTGCAGCCCAATTCATAATTGCTAGGACATGGAAGAAGCCCAAGTGCCCATCGATCCATGAATGGATCAATAAATTGTGGTATATGTACACCATGGAATACTATGCAGCCATTAAGAAAGATGGAGACTTTACCTCCTTCACGTTTCCATGGATGAAGCTGGAAAATACTCTTCTTAGCAAAGTATCCCAAGAATGGAATAAAAGGTATCCAATGTACTCAGCCCTACTATGAAACTAATTTATAGTTTTATAGGAAAGCTATAATCTAATTTTAGACCAGGAACATGGGGAGAGAGGAGCGGGAGGAAAGGGGAGGGTGAGTGGAGGGAGGGTAATTGGTGGGATCACACCTATGGTTCATCCTATAAGGGTACATGTGAATCTCTCTAAATGTAGAATATAAATGTCTTGACACAATAGCTAAGAAAAGACATGAAGGCTATGTTAACCAGTTCAATGAAAGTATTTCAAATTGTATACAGAAACAGTACACTGTACCCCATGATAGTATTAATGTACACTGTTATGCTTTAATTAAAAAAAAAAAGATTTTGAGGTTGCTGTGATGCCATGGCACTCTACTGAGGGTGACAAAGTGAGACTCTGTCTCAAATAAATAAATAAGTAAAATAAAAAATAAAAATAAAAATAAGGACTCACATAGCTCAGAAATAAAGGAATGGAGGAATGTATACCATGCTAACACTCATCAAATGAAAGGTGCCATAGGTTCCATTAATTTTAGATTACAAAACAAGTTAAAATATCAGAAATAAAGATGTACATTGCATAATGATTACATAACAATAAATATTCCAATAAGACATAACAATGTTAACATTGTGCCTACCAATACAGCATCAACATAAAACATCGAATCCAAAATTGATAGAACTGAAAGAAAATACAGACAAATCCTCTATTATAGAAACTTCAATACTATCTTTCAGTAATTAATAGGTAGATAACAGGTAAAAGGGATACAGTTGACCTGAAAAGCACTATCAATTAACTTGTAAAAATCTATGGCATACAGCTAAATTGGTGCTTAAAGTGAAATATATAGCATTAAATGCACATATGCTTTAGAAAGACCTAAAATCAATCTAAGTTTCCACCTAGGAAAACTAGATAAACAAGAATAAATTAAACCTAAAGTAAGTGTAAGAAAAAAAACAATAAAAATTAGAGTAGAAATTAATTAAATTGAAATAAAAAACAGAAAAAATCAATAAACTGAAAAGTTAAGTTTTTGAAAAGACCAATAAAATTGATAAACTGCTAGCCAAGCTATACAAAACAAAACAAAACAAAACAAAAACAAAAATGGAAAAGACACAAATTACCAATATTAGAAGTGAAGGAAGTCATCATTATTAATTTCATGAGCATTAAAATAATAATCAAGGAATATTATGAATGACTCTATTTTTACCAATTTGGTAACATCAATGAAAATGATCAATTTCTTAAGAGATAAAAACTACCAGAACTAACACTGTAAGATATAAATAATCTCAGTAGGCCTATATTTATTTTGAAAATTAAATCAATAATTGATAACAATTCCAAAAATGGAAAGCACCAGGCCCAGATGATTTCATTGGTGAATTATACCAAATTCTTAAAGATAAAATATACCAGTTTTCTATAATACCATCCAGAGAATAGAAACCAAGGGAATACGTCCTAGTTTATTCTGAGGCCAACTTTTCCCTAATATCACAGACAAATAAAGACACTATAAGAAAAACATAGATATAAAATCCTAAATAAAATATTAGCAAATTGAATCCAATAATATATAAAAAGAATTATATAGCACACAAACAAGTGGTATTTATTCTTGGCATGCTCTGCTGGTTTGACATTGGAAATCAATGTAATCCGTCACGTCAAAGAAAAAGAGAAAAAAACTCATACAATCACATCAGTTGATACAGGATAAAAAACACTTGACAAAATCCAATAACCATTCATGAAAAATGTTCCATGAACTAGGAATATAGGATAACTTTCTCAACTTGATTAAGAATACCTGCAAATCTCTGAAGTTAACATCAGTGAGAAACTGGGTATATTCCACTCCCCAAAGCTTATTGCTCCTATTCAATACTAAAGCCCCTAGTTACTGTAATAAGACAATAAAATAAAATGAAATTTAAAAAGAATACTGATTGAAAAGAAAGAAATGAAATCATGTTTATTTGCAGATAACATGTTGCCTATATAGAAAATACCAAAGAATTAACAATAAAAACAGGAGTTTTTATTGCAATAAAATGAGTATAGCAATTTTGTAAGATAAAAGGTTACCATATAAAAGTTAGTTGCTTTTCTGTATACTGGTAGGGAATAATTAGAACCTGAAATTGCAAAAAAGAAATTATTTACAGTAGAAAAAAGAAATACTTATGTATAAATCTAACAAAATACAGTATAAAATCTATATATGGAAAAATGCAAATGCTAAAAAAATAAAGGAAGACTTAAATAGAGAGATACTCTGTTCTCATAGCTTGGAAGACTCTATTATCTGTAAGTGTCTATTCTTCCAACTTGGTTAACAGATTCAATGCAATTTCAAACAAAATCTCAGAAAATTATTCTGCAAATATTGACAAACTGATCCTGAAGTTTATATGGAAAGGCAAAAGACCTAGAATAGCCAGCATAACCCTGAAGTACAAAGCTGGAGGACTCACACTGATATTTCAGGGCATAATATAAAACCAAAGAAACAATACAGTATAGTATTGCTGAAAAAATGAGCATATGCATCAGGGGAACTGAATAGAGATAAACCTGTCATAAGTTGAAAATATTATAAGCTGAAAGGTACTTAATACACTTAACCTATTGAACATCACAGCTTAATACTCAAGTTTTCCAATCTCCCAAACATGTTCTGACATTTCATAAAAATAGAAACTGATTCCCTACTAGAGCAAGGCACAGGGGTAGGAAAGAAGAATCCTCAATGATAAGAATGGACTTGAAAAGCCACGCGACTCTTTAAGAGTCAAAACAAAAACAAAACATTTGGAAAACGGTGACTAAAATATTGAGAACATGAGCTTGGTAGCAAAGATTTGCAAAGGAATTCAGACTTCAGAAAGTTTGGGTTATGAAATAATACAGGATGCAAAGAAACACACACTGCTACGATGGTCTGATCATGGTGGAAAAAAAAACAGTAGTTTTTCTCACAAAATGATTGTATCCACATAGGCCATTACATATCTGTAATCATCAGCATCCTCAAAGTCAAGAATGAAGTAAGTGTTAAGTGGCACAACCACATATAGCCGAGGTTTACCTCTTGCACAAAGTCCTTTCTCTGTGTTATGTAATTGCTTAAGCTAATGCCTGGGGTGGGTGGGGGGCAGCTGTTTCCTCACAACCTGCAGATCGCTGAGCCGAAGATTACCTTGCCCCAGTGGTAGCAGGGGACAGCCTTCAAACAATAAACCCCCAACACTCTGGACATTGGAGCAACGTTGACAGTACGCTGGCCCTAACCTTATCCTCTGTAGCACCTGATGCCTGCCCAAGGTGGACATCTGTGCTATGTCACAAAAGTGCACTTTCTCTGCCAGCTGTAAAGAGAGCAGCATTTGCTTCAAGTCACAGGAGGAAGGTGGCTTGGGGTGAGGAGTGAGCAATCAAAACAGTGAGGGGATCAAATGTTCACACTGCTTTCTGCCAATTACCAGTTTTTTTTGTGCTCTAATTCTTTTTTCCTTTCTCTTAGTAGGCTGATCTCACACGTTTTCCAGAGATGCTGAGTTAGGTTCAGTCTAGTTTAAACTGTTGCCCAACTAATTTAAATCTCACACCCTCTGCATGAGTTTGTGAGGCTGCTATAACAAATCCTGCAGGCTGGATGGTTTAAAAACAAGACAAATTTATCTTCTTGTTTTTGGAGTCTGGGAGTCTGGGATCAAGGTGTCAGCCTAGCTTGTTCCTTCTGAGCCCTCTCTCCTGGGCTTGTAGACCCACCATCCTTTCCCTGTGTCCTCACAGGGTCATCCCTGTGTGCATGTCTGTGTCTAATCTTTTCTTATTACAAGGACACCAGTCGAATTGGATTAGGGACCCATCCATATGACCTCATTTTAACTTAATTACCTCTGTTAAGGCACTGTCTCCAAATACAGTCACATTCTGAGGTACTGGGGATTAGTGTTTCAACAATGGATTGGGGGAGGGACCCAATTCAGCCCATAATGCCCTTCCTTTCCCAGGAGTTTCACCAGAGTGAGGAGGCAACTAGGGAAAGGGGAGAAGTGGCCTGCCTCTGGGATGCTGGGGCCCAGGAATGACAAAGGAGGAAAGAGGGCAGTCGCTTCTCACCTGCAGCCCAGTAGCTTGTGTCCTCTGCTGCACTCCTGCCAGGACTTCCAGCCTGCTCTAGCTTTTTGCCAAGGAAGACACCGCTGGGAGTTCCCCAGTGGTGTGAGGTGAGTGTCCTTTCTGTAGAGCTCCCTGAAAGCTCCTCTTCTCCTTCTGCACAGGCCTCTTCACCCCGGTGAAGCTTCAGTAGCTCTCTCTCACCAGAGACCCCCAGAAACACGGCTCTTTGAATGCTCCAGATAGAGGGACTTGATCCTAGCTGCTTCCAGGCTCTAGGGCAACTTGCCTTCCTTGCCAACCAGGTGATGGCCATGCAGGCTGCTCTAATTCTCCACTCAGGGTGGCATGGGGGCAATCCTGCTCATCAGCTGTGTCAGCAGACATCTAACTAGCTAGTAAAACACAAAGAGCAAACCCATGTCTTAGAAAGTCCAAGGGAGGTATCTGGTCTCAACAGATAGATAACTCCTTAGATCATGAGGTGTTTAATTCACCTCTGACCTTTGTTTGGGCTACAAGCACTAATCTCTAGAGAATAGCAAAAGTCCCACTCCACTTCCCTTTACCTTGAACCATTGCACCAGGGGGAAACAGTCAGAATCTAGCGTTGTTTCTTCTTGCTGTGAGCAATGTGATTCCTGGGCATCTGGGAAAGTTGGTTAACAGCAAATTGGTGCCAGGATGGGCAGTTGAATATGGTAAGATATGAATCATATTTTGAGACTGATTTATGATAACAATTTCTGAATGTCTACCTTCTTTCCCTCCATCCTACCATGACTCATCTTAATATTTTATGTTATAACAAAGCCTTTGTGCTCATTTCCCAGGGCTTAGTAATAAAGTATTAAGCATCTGTGAGGCTTCTAACATCATTTAACATGAACAAGGAGCCTGTGTTCATTATTATAAAGTGGATTCTGGATTCCAAAAAAAACTAGACAAGTTTTGTCTCTGTCCTCGTGTAAATCTGAGCCAAATAACAGATCTCACAGGGAACTTGGGTGACTTTCTCATATGGTGAGAGAAGAGTAGCCCTGCCCTAAATTTCAAAAGATCTTGATATATAGTAGAACCTCTGTAAGTTGACCACCCGAGGGACTACAATAAACTGGTCAACATATGGAGGTGGTCAACATAAGGAAGTAGGCCTGCTGTACTGGTATGGAGATGTGGTGCATGTCCAGTCTATGAAAATTAGGTCAGCTGAAGGAGGTGGTCAATATAGACAGGTGGTCACCTACGGAGGTTCTACTGTATTTCTCCCAAGCCCCCATCTTTTGTTTTCAATGCAAGACAGTGAGAAGCCCAGTAAAATGAAAACATCTGGTGGCTTTGGTGACAATGTCATATTTATTATATATTTAAAAGCTTTAAGAGCCAGATGCTATGCAAAATTAAAGAATGGTCACATGGCCTAAATCAGACAAGGTCAAAGCCAATGACTAAGATATTGACAGAAAGCAGGACACTGTCAGTTCTTAAGAGTCTGGAGGCAAAATCCAGATGGCATGGACACACACCTTCCTACTAGCAGCTTCATCTAGAGGGGCTACATGGTTAAATGCCAATACCACCCTAGTTTGAATAACTGACATGAACGATCATGACTTGTTAGGTCAAGGCATCCACATATTCTTGGTCTTATGTGCACATAGTGGTCTTTCTGCCCTAAAAAGGGTGTAAACTATGTGAGAGGGAATTTCCTACTTATCATCTCACAGGATATGTCTTGTAAGTAATGCCTTAGATTCATATCTAAAAGCATATGCAATTAAAAACATTCAAAAATCTAATATAATTCTCATTTCTGGTACAACTCATGCCCTAAATTGAGATGGTGGCTGTGTGACACTGAACGTGGCCAGGAGCCTAATCACCCCCAAATCAGACCTCCTAGGACAGGGCATTGGATTTCTTCATTACTTTATTGGGAAGGAGGAGTGCCAGATAAATGTTGGAGAACAGGGTGCTCTGGCAATGCCTGGAAGGGTCACAGGCTGTGCTGTTGAGCACCTTGTCACTACACATGGCCAGCTGGACACAACTGGGCTTGCTCTTCTTGGCTTCAGAGCCATGTTGCTGGTCTGCTCCAGCTCTTGAGTGACAGTTATCTAGATGGACACCTCCACATCCTTTCTGTGTGCAGTGGTCCATTCTGGGGCAGCAATGGATGGGGATTTGGGGAAGTGTAGGCCTACTGGGGAAGTTCTATTCCTCTTGGCTCCTGGCTCCGTCTGGGCACACAGGGACACAGCCTGTGGAGAAGTGACTGGAGGAAACAAGGAGACATAGTCATGTCAGACTCCTTCAATAAACATTCCAGCCAACTGGGGACACATGATAAATAATCTTGCCATCAAGGAGCCACCAGATGAAAGAGAAGCTGCACAGAGATATGTTGGTGCAACTTGATACAATATAATAATGCCTATCCAGTCTATTTGCATTGAATTGAGTGACTTTTGGAGGACAGACATCAATGAGCACACCACACAGAGACAAGGATGTGACCCTTCCCAACCATCCTCACAGGCTTTTATTGGAATCTCAGGCATGAGAAAATATAGCACAGTGGCAAGCTTCAAAGATAGACAAGGTTAAAAAATATGGAGTTTTTCATTAACTGCATAATTTAACTCTTAACACATTCTGTTTATTGCATTTCTGTCTTGCCTTTTTCTTATCACTGCTAAATATGACTTAGGGCTGAGACAGGATGCTGTGTCTAGTGAGTGTTGTCTTTAGTACTCAGGGCCAGCAGTGGCTCTTGGCTTTTTCCCAGATCACTCTGTCTCTAGTGCCTAGCACTTGTAACCCTATGCTCTATCCCACAGAGATATAATTATCGTGTAGCACAGCAGGTGGGAGGAGGAAGTGTGCAAAGGCCTCCAGGTGAGCCCCTAACCAGTTCTCCACAACACACGGGTGAAGATGCATTTCTCTGCTCACAGCCTTGACCTTGCATGGATCCTCAGGCCAGGGGTTTCACTGCCTCTGCCCTGGGCTGAGTGACTCAGGTCACCACCAACAGCAGGGCTCCAGGCTTTGTAGAAGTTAGTTCTCCTGCCCAGCTAGTTCTGTTCCTCCATCTGCTGGAGAATGTATAAAAATACTGGCAAGGGGAAAACAGTCCTCCTTAGCCAAATGACATTTTAAAACTCACTCTCCTCCACTTGGGTGGAGCCCCCCACCAAAAGAGCACAGTGGAGAGAAACCCCCATGGGCCAGCCGTAGAGGTCCCCACCTCCATCTTGTTAGCTCTGCTTGACAATGTATTGCATTGCTTCTCCCCAGTGCATTTCACCGACTCTCACAGGGATCTGATTTCATTCCAGGGTGAGTAATGAGCTTGCAGCATTATTAGAAAACATTGAACAAAACTTTATCTGTAGTTCCTGGCAGGAGGGTTTTCACCTTCACAGGTCCACCCTGTCTGCTGCAGGGACAGCCATGGACGTGGGAAGGTGGGATGGGTGCCAATGTAGGCAGAAGCAAGGGTCAGGGCCTCAGAACAACTCCTTAATCTTTTAAAGGATGGACTGTGCAGGGTGCTTTGGGCCAGAGCGGTATGCAACTGGCAGCTATGATTTCAGTTCTAGGCAAAATCTCATTTCTACTCATAGCCTTGGGAGTCGACATAGCTAAAAGAGACCTGTGAATGCAAAAGGTGTGTGTGGGGGGTGGTGGTGGTGTCTCATAGTGTGACATTGACACTCCTTAAAGGGCACTGGGTGCTGAGTTCACAGAGTAGAGCCCCTTCTTATACTTGGTGGTTTCAGACACTCCACTTAGAAATGTCCCTTTGATGGGGAGTGTTAGCTCAATATAAGTTATTTCGCTATAAAAAGGGTACATGTTCATTATATAAAATATCAAAGTACAGAAATAGAAGAGTATCCTGTGTTCCTCCCACCCAAAGACACCCGTTAATATCATCACACATTGCTTTGGAATCTTTTCACTCTTTTAAATTTTGAACTAACTTTTCCTCTGCCTGAACCAGCACTAAAGCAGTCCTAGACTTGGTTCACAGACGAGAACATTTAAACTGGACAGAGATCCCTCATCGGGAACCTTCTGCTTGAACTGAGGGAAAAGGAGAGAACTGTCGTTCACTGAGAGAAAGTAGACCAGCTGCGGTGCAGATTTTTACTTCATTCCCTTCATAACTTCCTCCTCCAGGTGCTTCCTCCAGGGGCCTATACCACACCCCTGGGCTTCTGTTGGCATCATCCTGAAAGCATACATTACATTCAATCCATGCTGCACACAGACACTGCCATGGACCCAGGACCTTGGTTTTCAGCAGGACCAGGAATGCAATGGGCAGGAGTCCTTCCCAGACCACCCACTTCTCCAGGAACACCACAGAAGTCACATCCTGTCCTGGTTTGAGAATCTTCTGTGGCCAAGCATTTAAGTTCAGGTTTCCCTGGGGGCAGAAAGGAACCATGGGGCAATGCCTCTGGCTGTTAATATTTCATCTCCAGTCTTACAAATGAGTCACCTGGGGCCATCTGCTCCTGGAGATTTGCTTTCTCTGGCTCAGGAGCCCACATGCCATTGCAGAAACTCAGGGAGAGGCACTGCTAGTGCACAAACCCTGTATACCAGTGCTTCTCAAACATGATGGTACTTCAAAGTCACTTGGTTAAAATTCAGATTGCTGGACCCCATCCCAGAAACTTTGATACAGTAGGTCTAGGGTGGAGCCTGATAATTTGCATTTCTAAGCAATGCTCAGGTGATGCTGATGCTGCTTTCCCAGGGACAACACTTTGAGAACTACTGTTCTAGGGTAAGGAAGATATGTTCGGGGGAACTTGTGATGGCAAGACCAGGCACTCCCTTCACCATCTTGCTGTTGGCTGACCCTGAGTAGGAATACTATCTTATATGTGCATGGACTTTCAGGCTCAGAGAACCTAAACTATCATGGAATCTTTAACATAAAGCGGCTAGAAGGCAGAAAGGGGTAGAGGTCTTCCAGCCCAGCCTCCCCTGTATCACACCACAAATCCAGCTAAGCAAGCACCTGTTCAGCCAGTCATGAGGGACCACAATAGCACATCAGAATACCTTGTTTTGGGTTTTGTTTTGCATAACACTAATATATTTTCCTCCCTTCTGTTTTTGAGTCAGGGTCTCACTCCGACTGTAGGCTGTAGTACAGTGGTGTCATTATAGCTCATAGCGACCTCAGACTCCTGGGTTCAAGCAATCCTCCTGCCTCTGCCTCCAGAGTAGCTAGGACTACAGAATCTTCAAATTAAACATTTTATTTGGGAAGAAAGAATTGCAACTCGGGGCACATATGCAGACCAGGTGGTCTTTTTTAGTGTGTCCAAAGCCGGTTGAGAGTTTTATAAAAAGTGGAAAGTTACATGTAGTCCTTAGAGAATATTCCTTGGTATTATTAGTAAAGCTCTGGGGACTGGCAGTCTCTGATGAGTGCCAGTGGTGGGTAAAACTAGTCTTAGAGTTGCAGCAAGTTATCTCAGGGGCTACTGATGAAACTGTTTTTAGGTTACAGCAGGCAGTTTCAGCCACCAGATTCACAGAGAATTACATTTCTAAAGCAATTGTACGTACTCTGAGTGGTTTATCCTGCTGGCCCCTCAACTCTGAGGGGTATGACAAGACTAACCCCAATGTGGAAGATCAACTTTCATGCAGTCTCTACATATCCACTCTTAGAAGTACAGTTCTTTAAGTTGCTTATAACTTTTCTTCTTGTCCAAGAGCTTAATTTTGTTTTATAAACTGATGATGAGTGACATGTTGCCTAGTCACCCACTCCTAACTCACTGATAGAGTGTGTTAATAATCAGATATTAGGGCGATGTCTGTGGCTCAAGGAGTAGGGAGCCAGCACCATATACCGGAGGTGGCGGGTTCAAACCCAGCCCCAGCCAAAAAGCTGCAAACAACAAGAACAACAACAACAACAACAAAACCAATCAGATATTAGACTGAAGTCCTAGGAGATAGTTCAGCCACCAGCCAGGCTCCCAACTAACATAAGATGCATGAATGAGTTCAGCAGATATCACTTGGGCTGGCTCTGAACTACCCAGATAATCCTCAGAATCATGAGTTAAAATTGTTTTAAATCACTAAATTTTGTGGTTTGTTATGCAGCAAGTGCTAACTGATACATCCTCTATAACACTTGATTAAATGAATTCATTTACATGTCTGCCTATTCAATAGTGAGTACCTTAAAAGTAAACATCATGTCTGTGCTTTATTCATCTTCAGACCCTTAGCATCTACCACTGGGGATAGAACATGTGGGAGTCCAACAAATGTGGACCTCAATAAACATTCATTAGGGGTCTAAGTCAATAAACATAAAGATATTTGAATCAATTAGCTTTCTGTTGATTAGGTGACTCACTAGGCAAATATTAAAGACAGCAGTAATGCTTGCTATTTTTCTCCTAAATTTTTGGATTTTAATATTTATTTTCTACAAAAGATCTAAGAATTTGAGGGAGAATAGCCCCCCATTGAATTTGGTTATGTTTTTGGCTACCCCTACCTGATATCACTGAGTGCTCAATGTCACTGGCCAGGGACACCACAGAGAAAGCTGCTGCGATTATTGGTGCATTGGCTCAGAAATTCATCCCTCCACTTCCTCCTTCCCAAATACTAGGTCCTCTCAGTTTACAAGCGCTTTGACTGGGTGCCATTGACCTTGACTCAGACCCAGCCATCCCACAGTGTGCTGCCCTATGGAGCACAGATTGTGGAGTGGACCTGATACAACAAGTCATGACACTTGGTACAAGGCCCCATAATGCCTCCTGGGAGGCCCCTGGCTGATTGGGATAGGGAAATGTCACATTCCATTTCTGGCTCCCTCAACTTCACTAATGTGAGGAGGAGAGGTTATAAGTGGCAAACACATATTTTGAAAATAAGTGATTTTTATCTTAATTCCTTAGGAGAAAAACTATTACTTTAAGTCATACATAAATTGTATTTAAGAACATTGACAAAAGCTTTGGATTTTGATGTGATTAGTTCAAGTGGAGTTTTCTTTCTTCACAATGGTAGATAAACACATTTCCTTACTGAATCTTTTCAAATGCTAGAACAAATGAATAGAGATGTTTAAGTAATTTTCCTGGCAAAATGGCAGTATAAAGCAATGAATATGTCTTATTGTAAGTGTCTGCAATAAATACAGATTTCCATTTACTTAAGAGATTTGTTTGAGCTGAAACAGGCAGAAATAGCTAGGCAATATTCATCTCAAACATTAAATATATGTGGCATTCAAAGCATTGTAACACTTACCTGCCTTTTTCTCAATTGTTTCCTCTACTCACCAGAGATCTCTCAGTTCTCCTGGGCGCAAATGCAACCACAGATTTCATATTCCACCTCCTTAATCTTCCGCCCATTTTCCCAACCAATAGCCTAGGCACTAGGTATTAGGTGACAAAGTCAAGGATTCAGGCTTTTACCAGGCCTGGTAGTAAGTGTAATCATCCTCACAGGTCTCTGTGACATGGGTTTCAACCACATCTTCAATGTGCAGGCCCCCATGCTAAGCTAGACCCTGAGCTAAGCCTGCTGGGAAATATGACCTAGGGAGATAGCCACAGGGAGTGTAAAGTATATGTTAGGGTTCTCACCTTGACTTATAGTAATCCCCCCTATCCTATAGGAGATACATTCCAACACCCGCAGTGGATGCTTGAAATCTCAGACAGTGCCAAACCGTACGTATGACCTCGTATAGAGGGCGCCAAACCCTGTATACCTTAGTAGTAGCTCAGACAGAAGCCTCATATAGTATCAAACCCTATATACAATTTTGTATACAGAGGGTGCCAAAAATGTATACAAATTTTTAAGAAAGGAAAAAACTATACTAAATTTGCAATACTCGATACATATCCATAACATTTGTTATCTTGTATATCATATCTTATATCTCTTATAATTGCAGAAGTCAAATGTGACTTTAATATTACAATTTTAATACAGTTTTTTCCTTTCTTAATATGTATATACATCTTCTTGGCATCCTGTGTATGTGTGTGTGTATCATACATATTATAAATCTTAATTTATAAATTAGGCACAGTAATAGATTAACTACTAAGAATAAAATAAAACAATTTTAACAATATACTATAATAAAATCATGAATGTGGTCTTTTATTGTTTATTAAGAATAAAATAAAACAATTTTAACAGTATACTATAATAAAATCATGAATGTGGTCTCTGTCTCTCTCTCTCAAAATCTTACAGTACCATACTCATCTATTTTTAGACCAAGGTTGACCTCAAGTAGCTGAAGCCACAGAAAGCAAAACCACAGAGCAAGGGGGAAACTACTATACTTTCTTTTTAGCTATTAACTCCTCTCCCACCTTTAGTGTGTATAACTCCTTTGACACAAGCAGTCTTCCCGTCCTCTCCCTCTTCATACAACTATATGATCATGTTTACTTAAAACCAGGCTGTGCAAACAGTCAGTACTAGCCATGTGTGGCTATTTAAATTTTTAGGTAAAAAAAATGTAGTTCTTCAGGCCACTAGCCATATTTCAAGTATTCAGGGGACATCGATGTCTGTCAGTCCACTGTCAAACATCAAAGTACTCAGGGGACAGATCGCAGAGAGAGACTATTTCCATCATCACAGAAAGTTCTATTAGATAGCATGGTTCTAGATATTTCAAGAAAACAGGGATTTATACAGATAATTGTTTATAAAGGTACTAGAAGGGAAGAAGGGGCAAAAGGGAAGGTGGTGGCACCCAGTGATCAGAAACTGCTACTAATCCTGGGCTGAGGCCCACTAAAGTAGCTGGACATCTGCGTGTGAACAGGTAACGTCTGGTACGGAAATGGTTTATAACTTTACTGCGGCATCTCCCTGTGAGGATTTATTTGTGCTTGTCCTACTCAGTACTCATTGTTATCTTCAAAATCTGAGGATTCCTGTCTGATGGGAATAAATTGTCAGTCTTATTTCTTTGCACATTTTTTTCTCCCCTGTAATAAAGAGCCAGACTATTTTTGATGTTTGAAGGCAAACTGTTTTGTGGCCACTCCTCTTCCTCTTTCCTTTCTGCCCCACCACTGTGTGAGACCTTGAGCGACCCTGAGTGCTCACCAGCAGGAAGTACAAACCCCACAGGCCCCAGCCTGCTTGCAAACTCATCACCCTACCCCCCAACCACCACAAAAATCCCAAGTCAGTTATTTTTGCCCTGTTCTCTCAAGCTATTTTACTGGGACCCACTGGGGACGCCTGCCCTGCTTCTCCCAGAAAGCCCCCCAATGTAAGAAACCTTTCAGACCATCTCGGTATGTGTGCTTGTGGTGGCATCAGTCTCTACATTGGAACTACATTTTGGGTGGAGGGGTCCCTCCTGCCTCTGTGAGTGACCAGGACATCTGCTTTCTATTTTCCTCTGAAATATACAGTATTAGGTATATGTTGGACCTTATTCTTTTCTCTGTGTCTCCTAATCTCTTTCTCTCTATGGCCTTCTTGGCAATTTCCTCAGCTCTCCTAATGCATAGATTTTCCCTTCAGGTATTATATACTTAGTACATTTGTTGCATTTTAAAATTTCAATTCTTGTATTTTTACATTAAGAAATTTGATCATTTTCCAACTATGCCTGGTCAATTTTATAGTCATCCTTTTCTTATTTTCGGAGTGTTCATGTCTTTATCTTAAGCACTTATTTTATAGTCAAAGTTCCATTAGCTGAAATTCCTGAAGCTCTAATCTTGCTATTTGCTATTTAAGGCTCTGGGAACACCCTTTTCTCTTTGAAAGGAATTCTCTGTAGTTGAGGGCTGTGATTTAGATTAAGTAGCATATACTAGAGAAAGTTTTTTTTTTTTTTAATGATATTTGCTCTGTGGGGGTTCAGATACAATAACAAAGCATTTGCCACTGGTTATTAATGCATAAACTTTCTTAACTAATTTATGACATGCAAGAATAAAGAAGATGACCCCACCAATTTCAGCGATATGAATATATATACATCCTTAACCCAATATAGCGTAGTGGGTTGAGTTAATGAATGGAATCTGATGGAATGAAGGGCAGCAATGGCAGATGATTGGCTAAGGACTTCACTTTTAAAGCCATCTTTATTAAATTTGGAATCAATGGCTAGTGCTGTTGGATCTGATCACACATGAGTTCTGATGTTGTTAAGCACATTGAGATCAGGAAACTTTACTGCAACCTCTTCCATGTTTCTTGGAGTGGTTACTGTCCTGGGCAGAGTGGGAGAACCTGTGGTCCAAGAAAATACCCTTCAGAGATTCTAGTTAGGATATAGAATCAAATGACTGCAGAGGCAAAACATATCACCTGTGGTGGACTCGAGCAGGAGTTAGGTTTCTCTTTGGCTGGAGGAGCAGACCATGTACAGATTGTCATGGAGTTTTGGCTTCATATTTTGGAGAGGTGTTAATAGGTTGGAATGAATGTTAGGCATGCCCCTACGTGCATAGATGGTCACACCTGAGAGAGCTTACTCCGGTCCTCACGCATTCAGGTTTCTAGCTGGATGTGGCAGAAGGTGATCCAGTATGTTCAGACAGATCTGGCAATTGGCAGGTTGTACATGGTCAAGGCTTGAGTAGATGTTCTTAGGAGGTTCCATAGCATCTTGTAAGTCAACACGACCTTGGAGCCTTGGTGGAGACATAAAGCAGAGAGTGTTGGTGCACCGAGCTTCCCTTCTACAGCTTTCCCTCCCCCATCGAAGGACTCTAAAAGATGTAAACACTGTGTCACAGTACTGATTACAGTGTCAATCTCCTCCACAATCTCCTCCTTGGCTGGGTTGAGTTTTTCTGCTAACTTCCTTAAAAAGCTCTCTGCAGATCTTCTGGAGGCCAGGGCTTCCTGTGGTGCAGTGTTTCTGCACTCCTGGGCTTCACTCAGAACTTCCTCACTCGTCTCTGGTGTTGGACTCATGCTCAGCTCACCTGCTGCCAACTCCAAGGTGGCCTCGTGTGAGGCCTCCGTGAGCCTCCCATACAGGGAGTCTGGTCCTCTCCCTGTGATTACCCCTGGTTTCTTCTGTCTCATCTCTCCCTCTCACCCTCACTCTGAGATTCTTCTTCTTAGGATTCTTGTGAGTTGTCAAGAGAAAAAAAAATTTAAATGGTTAATGTGAGCCATTAAAATGGCTGATCTACAGTGTCCTTTGGGCTAATCTCACAGGAATGGGAGAAATGGGAACTTGGCTTAGAGAACTGGCTGTTTGGCTTCCAGTTACCGGGTAGTGGTAATAGAACAAGTGGTTGCCAATTTGCCAGATCTGTCTGAAAATACTGCATCATGTTCTGCCGTATCAAGTTAGGAACCTGAATGCGTAAGGATTGGAGTAAGCTCTTTCAGGTGTGACCATCTATGGAGGTAGGGGCATGCCTAACCTTCATTCCAAGCTATTAATACCTCACCAAAATATGGAACCAAACTCCCTGGCAATCTTTTGTCTTCCCAAGAAATGCCCCCCAGGAGAAAGTCAAAAACAGTCTGGCTCTACTTAGAAACTTTTTTTTTAAGGAGCTGAATCACCTTCAGAAATTTAAATTTTATGAAAAGATTGAAGTTTATATCAGGTAACAATAAAAGTTGTAATGGCAAAAAGTATTATCTTTAAAGAGATAGGAACTATTCTGGAGCTGCTAAATCTCTCCCACCTGGGAATCTTGGGCTGCTAGAGTTCCTAAAGGAGGAACATTTTCATCCAAAAATCTGTGCCTCTCCAAAGCTCAGCCATTTTTTAGGATGCTCTTGCTTTTCCTTTTGGCTAATGCAATCCCCCAGCTACCTAAGATAAGAACCCCTCTCCCCACCCTCTGTTATTTCAGAGCTTACCTATTTGTTACCCATGTACTGTTAAGTCAGCTATAATATTACCCATGGCTAATGCTTGTTCTGTCATATAATGGCTTGGGTTTATCTCTTGATTTAACCTTCATTTTCTCATCTGTAAAACAAATACCACCTTGTTATGAACTAAAAATAAAATCCTAAGCCTCCCTGCCAATCAAGGGGATCCCAAAAACAAAGCCTTAAAACTAAGTGCCTAGCCATGGTGGGGGACAGCAGGTGTAAAGAATAATTACACCTTTGTTGGAAATATAACCTGCAAAAATCCTCTCCCATTCTGAGGGCTGTCTACTTGCTTTACTTACTGTGTTCTTGGCAGTGCAGAAGCTTTTTAGGTTGATCAGATCCCTAACACTGTGATTAAGTAAATGAGGTGAAAGCTATGTTAATTAATAGGATGTAAGCACTCTAATTTGTACAAATAATCAACACATTGAATCCCACAAAGGCATAAATGTATTCATGATCTATGTATATATAACTTAATAAAAAATAAAAATAAATTAAAAAAAAGAAAAAAACAATTACAAATGCATGTTTGCTCTTCATAAAAATCCATGACTCATCCTATAGCTTGTTAAAGCTGTATATTTAGCCATCCTGCTCAGTATAAAATCCTGTCCCCTCTTGGCATTCCCTTGAAACACATGATGCTGGCTTATGGCTGGAGCAGCATTTGCTAGCCTGTCAGAATAGCCATTGCAGGTTGAGACCCCTTCATGAGAAATAAAGCTCTCCCATATAAATCTTATGGGTTTTCGTTTGTTTTTATTTTTGAGACAGAGTCTCAGTCTGTCATTCTGGGTAGAGTGCCGTGGCATCATGCTCACAGCAACCTCAAACTCCTAGACTTGAGTGATCCTCTTGCTTCAGCCTTCCAAGTAGCTGGGACTACAGGTGCTGGCCATAACATCCAGCTAGTTTTTCTAGTTTTAGTAGAGACAGGGTCTTGCTCTTGCTCAGGCTGGTTTTGAACTCATGGACTCAGGCAATCCACTCTTCTTAGCCTCCCAGAGTGTTAGGATTACAGGTGTGAGCCACCACACTCAGCCTAAATTTCATGTTTTTTTAAAAAAATTAACACTGTACACATGGGTGGTAAATAAACAGAAGAGTGTTATGCCACTGTGGCTCCTTAAGACCCTACAGGTCCTATTTTTGTACCCTGACCACTTAATGTTTCCTTTCCCTGAAGCTGCCATTTCTTTCCTACAGGTTGTAACCTCAGATGCAGACCTTGATCAGGGCTGGGGGTCAGGATGGGCACTGTGGAGTCTTTGAAGGGAAACAAACAACAACAAAAAAACCCTGAACAGTGGGCCTCAGCCTGAGCATGTTTTCACATATGCATCAAGTATGTGAGGAGCAGTCCATGAAGTAGATCCACTGAAGGCTGTCCATACACATGTTACAAAATCAGGTTCCTTCAGGCATAGTAGTGAGAGCAGCATGGTAGCTTTTGGTTACTTGGCATCTCTCACTTTGGCTGTGCTAGTCTTAAGAGGTAGGATTCCATTGTAGAGAGACATTGTCATACTCAGAATGGCTGGGAGCCATTGAGATAATGTACCTATAATTGGGATTACACTCAGAACAGGGACTTCTGCTCTCTCCTCAGTGCAAGACTGTGTCCCTCCTAGTGCAATACTAATGGATGCCACAGACCCACATTTGTTCTGGTTCCAAGAGCCAGGGCTTTGTTTAAAATGTGTCTCTTCATTTTCTAACTGTGTGATCTTGCTCACATTACTTAAATTCTGATTATTTCTTTTCCCTCAGAATATGAAAAACACCTACTTTGAGATGCAAGAGTCAGGTGAACACATGGGAGGTGATCAGGTCCTGATTCACCTCAGTGAAGTAACTAACTAACTCAGGTGTTTGCCCTGAGTACTGACAGGGCAAGCACCAATATTCAAGTCAAATGAACCTGCCTTATTAATGCATTTGAATCCAATGAAAGAAATTACAGCTTACTCAGCAAAGCTGTGAGAAAGTTAAAGCCCATCTTCTCTCACTCAGCTTTTAGAAGTGAGAAGATGCAAACTCAAAGGCCACCCCTCCCCTTCTGGCCTGTGTGGACATCCCGGATTCAGGTGCACCATCAATCTGAGGCTCAACCTCAAACTAGTGTTTCCCAATTTTTTTCCTACAATAACGGTCTTATTATTGTTTCCTTTTGTGACCCCACTGTTTTGAAAGGGTTCTTTCACCAAGTAAACTGCATTAATCACTCCCTTCTCCAAATTAGGTTTGTTAAACACATTGACGTAATCTGTATAAGATGTGACCTTTTCTAAGTGTAAAGAACTATGACATTTTGGTGCACTTCAGATGCATTCTCTGCCATTTGAAATATTGATAGCTTACAGGTTGCCCCTGCTACTGATCTTCCCTGGATGCTCAAGTTAAGAGCTAGTTCTCACAGCTGGGTGGTGGTGGCGGGTTTACCTAAGGAGCCCACTTCCTACTGAAAAATCAGACTGTCAGGAGCATCAGATTCTTGTCTGTTCCCTGCTTTCTTCCTTTTAAATCCTTTGATCAAGCAGCACATTATCTCATCTCCTCCCAGAGCAAGTCATTGGAGCCACCTGTATTCATCAACCCACATGGGGTCGCTCAGTCCTAGCTCTTTAGCAGGCACTTGGCATCATTGCCAAGGACCCACCGGTGGGGATCATGGTAAGTATCCTGCCATCATTTTATGTTAAACGCTCAGGACTCTAAGCTCTACCTAAGACTGGCCTTTTCTTTTCCGGATTTATGGTCCCTAGGATTAGCTGGGAACTGTCACTTAGGTTTATTTTAAACAGGCAGCAGGTAATGACTTAAATCAATTGAAGACTTATTCAGTCTGCTTGTCTTCCTGCCACCCTTCCCTAGAGGCTTTCTAGGAGGAAAACAATGGAAATGTAAGCCATGTAGAAATTTTTCTCAGGTCTCAAACAAGGCACAGCTGTGTTCCTCTCGATTCAATAACTTGTTTTCACCTTAAGGGCATTAAGGTGAATCTTGGAAATTTTGGAGCTTCCCTTGGCTCAGAGCCAAGTTTTCAGCCTTCTTGACAACTAGGAAAGACACCACAGCATGTGATTTGAGTAATGCCACGACTCTGGGCTTCTTTGTCTTTTCCCAGCTTTTCCATTTCCTTGGTCGTGAATCTCTCCTGTACTTATTTTTCACTGTGTGCGTGTATACACACACACATTATATGTAGTAGATATAAATGTATGTGCATATGTCTTTGTAAACAATCTTTTAAGGATAAGGTGAGGGATAGAAAATGATTCAAGCAGCCAATATTTATTGGATATTTAAGCACCAACGACTGGGTATTAATTTATTCAATGCTCAGTGGTGCCCTTATGAGGTATATACTATTATCACCATCCCCATTAAAGAGATGAGGAAGCTGGGGACCCAAGAAACAAAGTAGCTTGTCCAAAGTTACACTACCAGTGAGCGTTTAGGCTAGAATAGGAACCCAGGTGTTCTGGCTCAGAACCAGGGATAGAATTACGTACACATGCAGGAGAGGTAGATGTAGGGTGGGTAATGAAACTCTCACACTTCTAAAAGAACCCCAGTTATCCATGTTGTTCAGTTATTTGAAGAGAGCCCCCAGTGCGTGTGTGGGTATCTAAGCATATGAGTCTATGTGTACGTATGTCTCTATGTAGCATAAGTGCTATGCTGGGTACAAAAAAGCCTTTTTATTGCGATTAGGTCTAAGGAATAGGGGAGAAGAAAGGGAACATTTGCTTTTGTCTGTATCTTTCTTCTATATTTATATTTTAAAATATAATGCATAATTCTTATAATAAAAACCCTCGTGTACTAGAATCTTAATATATAAGGGATTCAAAACCATGAGAGGCATTTTCCTTCCCACACACCAAGAAGGCAGCTGAGTTTGCATTCTGCTCTCTGCGTACTCCTTCATGGAGGTGTAAGGAGAGGGTGGTATTGAGGATTCAAGGTATAAAAATAAGTAATTTAAAATCAAAGCTGTTGGAACTTTAAATTATTTTGAGCCTTAAAGGACTGCGATTATGGGACCTGAGTCACATAACAAATAGGCAGCTACAACCTTTGTCCTCTGATTATGAATTAGCCTTCTCTTTACCTGCATTGTTTTTTAAAATGTTATTTAAGATTCAAGCTAGAGATGACCCCTTCCTTCTTCCTTGCTGGTCTTCATTATAGACGAACTTCCCTCTTACTTCTCCTACACAAGGACCTCAGAACTGTTACATTTTCTAAGACAGGATGTTAAATATACTCTTGTAAATGGAAAAGGAAAGGAAAACAGCTGTAAGTAATCAAATTTTTGTAACTCATAGACTAGCCTTGTATGAAAAATGTTGTACTGTTGCTAAATGTCTTTGCTTTCTGCCTATATAAGCAAGACCATAACTTTCCAGTTCAGAAACCTGGCCCCATTGCTTTGGAATCTGTGTTACCCAAATGCCTATTCTCAGCTTTGCACTTGAATAAACTCTTTTAAACTGGATTCTAATCCTTTTGATTATTTCAGACATTTCTTTCTGTTTCAGGAACTCTCCTGAAGACACCCTATGATTGGCCTTTGGTTGGGTTGTAGAGGCTGATGGGGGCAGGAGTCTAGGGAGGGAAGGGACAGCTTCTCTGAGGTTGGGAGATGGAAGCTGCCCTGTGGGTTTGAAGTCCCTCCACCCACAAGTCAATTCAATTTGACTTGGAAAAACTAAGTGGGCATTTTCTTGCAGTGATTTAAAAGGGAACGAGCTATTTGCATGGTGTCTTCATTTTTAATGAATTCAAAACTACAATTCCACATGCTCAGGCCCTTGGCCCCTGTCCCATCTTTCTATGTGCTCCAGCCACAGCAGTCTCTTGGGGGCCTGTCCTGTCTTTTGCAGTTGCTGAACTCAGATCTTGGCCGGGGCCATTTCCTTGCTTCCTTCAGTTCTCTGCTCAGATATCTCCTCAGAGAAGTCTTCTCAATGACTCTTTCTAAAAATAGTGGCCTCCCTGTCCATGTCACTTCTGACTCTACTTTCCTTGTCTTCATAGAATGTACCTACCACTGTTTTATAGTTATGTATCTCATGGCTGTGTCTCATATCTGTCTTTGTGACTGTGTCCCTAAAGCCTAGAACAGTGCTTGGTGCACAGAACTCCACTGTTGTTGGGTGTGGATTCTAGGAGACAATGGCTTTCAAAGAGTTTTATGCTGTGATCCTTGTTCCCCTCTCGCTTGGAACCCACCCCTGCCCCCACATCACAGGTCTGACTGAATCAACCAAAGAGCCCCTCCACGCAGCCTTCTCCTACTTGGCCTGTTCCCTTCCAGGGAGAATTGACTATGGGATGAGAGGCAGAGTGAAAGCAGAGGCAGGGAGAGCTGTCAGGACACTGCAGTGTCCGGAAGGCATGAGGTGGCTTTATCGGGGTAGGAAGGGTGAAAGAGGATAGAATTTAATACTGGATTACATGTGGGGTATGAGAGAAATTGAAGCATTAGGGCTGAGCACAGTGCTACCAGGATAGGAACCAGGAAGAAGCCGACTCCAACTTGGAGTCCCCAGAGTTCTCTGTCTGACACATGCATTTGACACACCTCATAGACATCCAGGTAGGTTGTTGGGTGGACTTGAGCCTGGAGTTCAGGTGAGGGTCTGAGGGTGGAGCTTTCATTTCCACAGCCTTCAGCATAAAGATGGTATTTACAGCTGGAGGACCTATTGAGATGACCCAAGATGAGGGTGTAGATAGAGAAGAGGGCTGAGAACTGAGTCACTGTGAAATCCTGAGCTTAGAGTTTAGGAAAAGAATGATCCAGCCAAGGGGACAAAGGAGGAAGGTAGTGAGGGGGAAGAATCAAGATGGCATGATGCCTGACATCTGGGAGGCCAAGTAAAGGAAGAGTTTCATACAACTGACTCAAATCTATTTACAGTAGAGGAAAATGTGCATAGAGAGGGAGTTATTGTATTTCCCATTGTGGAGGTCAAGGGTGACCTCAACAAAAGCCTATTCAATGGGTGAACAAAAGCCTGAGTCAAGAGAGTTGAATAGAATGGGAGAGGGGGGGTGAGAACAATGATTCCAGCTCACCAGAGGTTTGCTGGAAAGGGCTGGAGAAATATGTCTGTAGCTGGAAGTAGATGTGGGTTCAAGGAAGGGGTTTTTTCTTTAGCACTGGAAAGCCCTTTAGCATATTTCAGTATGTTCGAATATTCATGAGAATGATCTGGTAGCTAGAGAGTAAAACACCTACAAGGGTCGCAGCAGTGAAAGAAGGATTTGCTGAAACAAATTTTAGTGAGGTCAAGGGGGGAGGCTCTAGTCCACAAAGGGGGTGTGCCCATTTCCAGAAGCACAGACAGGACAATTGCAGGCCAGAAAACGACCACATCAATGGGTTTAAGCACATGTGGACCTGTGGAGTTGGCGGTGGGAGCGTGGGGAGGTTCCTTTCTGGTCGCTTCCCTTTCTTCTGTGTAACAACATTCAAGATCATGTTCTGAGCCTGGGGAGAGGGAGAACGCATTGGGACTTTGAGAAGATGTGAAATAGTTCTCTGGAACAGAGAGAGAGAGAGTAAATAGACCAGGGAAATGTAGTTCAGGGAGCTGCTAGCGGGGTGTGGTTGTAAATTTAAAGCAAGATTAGTCAGACTGGTTGTGTCCATTTCTAGGGTCACGTTGAGCTGGACAAGTGCAGGCTTAAAATGGGCAAGAAAGGGAAGGAGACTAGTCCTTAACTGGCATCAACCTTAAATAATGAGATTTAGAAAATATGTACATGTATAGAGTTTATTAGAGCACACAGCTGGAAGATGGCCACCTAGGAAAGCACTGACTTCAAACAAATGGGGTCAGCATTTCCAAAGGGGAGAAGTTAAAATTTCACGTATATAGACAGAGGCAGAAAAGTTCCAGCAAGATGAAATTTTCCATACAAAACCAGGTGGACATACCACAGCAGTATGTTTGGTTGCTAATCACTGCATTCCAAGGAAGATGACTTTGGTACTCAGTGAGGAGGGGTAGAGAGCTGAGGGGTCTAATCTCTGGTATCATTTGATCTTAGTTATTTCCAGGGGAATTTTTTCAGATTCAGAGAAAAGTTGCAGGGAGAAGAGCATGTAATCACATTTCTTCAAGGCTCAGGCTGATTTTAAAGTTCCACCAGCTTGAAGTTTGAATTATTTTAAGTTTACAGTTTAATTTCACAGAGGTATGCTGTGCAAGTTTGATGAAAGAATGAGGGAATAAGGCCATGAAACATGAATCCTCACTTACCTCCTTTCAGCTTTCAGGGCAGGAGAAACAGTGAGAAGGGGCAGGCCAAGGGGCTTTCCGTCCAAAAGACAATCAAGATGGCAAAATAGGAAGTAGAGCTCTATTGGCCACATTGCTTTTCAGACTGGAAAGAGACAGTCTCTGGAGAGATTCTTTCTCTCCAAAAAACAGGACAAGTTGGGTTTTATATCTCACAGGGCCAATACTATACATATTCATCAGGTTTGGGGGAAAAGCTATACATTTTGACGAGGGGAGCTGAGCATGTGTGCAGTAACAACATATTAGTAACATACATTCCATGTTCACTTTGGGGTGGAGTTTTAGCATTAGAACGAGGTTGAATTTGTCTCTTTATGTCAAAAAGTGAACAAAACAGTTGGTGTGCAGCCTTTATAACAGGTGTCCTCAAACTTTTTAAATGGGGGGCCAGTTTACTGTCCCTCAGACCGTTGGAGGCTGAACTGTGAGCCCTGGGACAAGTTGGCTGCTCAGCAGGACAGGCAGTGGTGGCAAAAACACCCAGTAGGCTGGATAAATGTCCTAGGCGGGCTGTATGTGGCCCGCAGGCCATAGTTTGGGGATGCTTGCTTTATAAGCTTGCTGAAACTGGCTTAAGGTCTGTAGTTGCTTATCATAAAAGAGTATTTATCAGGGCAGTCCTATGTCCAGTCAGAGTTGTAGTGGTCTGGGTTATAAATCAGAGTTAGGAGAGGGTCTGATAATTTGCTGGATAAATAGCTCCTATTGTTCGGGACTCTAACAAGAGCTTTTTTTTTTTTTTTTTTTTGCTGTTGTTTGGTTGGCTCTTTTTTTTTTTTTTTTTGGCTGAGGCTGGGTTTGAACCTGCCACCTCCAGCATTTGGGACGGCGCCCTACTCTTTTGAGCCACAGGCGCGGCCCTTGTTTGTTTTTTTGTAGCAGTAGGAATTGAGAAATTTGCCAAGCCAGGCCTGCCCTGAACCCTCAACCAAGGTAACTTTTGTTTCCTTAACCTTAGGATCCATCTTAGTTGATAAAAGAGTATCTATTTTGGCCTCTTAGATCATGGACCAAAATGGTTAGAGATTTCAGAGGGAAGGATAAGAGTTGGAATTCTGAAAGTAGAGATCTGTGGTCTTACCTTACTCACTGTTTTACAATCAAGGAGACTGGCAAATTCTGAAGGTCACTTGGACTTCTTCCTATAGTAATTCTTATGTACAAGTTGCGATCATTGTTTGCTCGAAGTGGTCTTACAGCATTGACTCTGCACGAGGCTGTCTCCCCGTGAGTATTATCAAGAAGCTCATGGAAAAAGGGGCTGTTCATTTTGTGCAAAATTGTGCCAATGAGATAAGGATCCTGTGCTCTGGAAAATACCACACTTTTCTTAGTATTTTCTTACATTTCAAGAAATGTTATCCTTGTTTTTTTTAGGATTAGTGATCCTAAAAAATATCTCATCTTGAAAAGTTTGGGCTAAGGCAGGGGTTTCCAAGAAGGGTAGGGACAGCCCTGAGGGGGCATCTTGGAAGTGAGGGAGGCCTTTTTTTGTTGCCATGGTGACTGGTGGTATTGCTGGCATTTATGGGTGGGGGCAGGACCATAGACGTCCCATAAGATACAGGATGTTCATGTAGCTGTGAAACCTTCTTACATTTAAGCATGAATGTTAGTCTAATTTTAATTGAAATTTTCTGGTAATACACCAAATTTTCTAGGAAAGCAACTTTATTTCACGCTGAGGGGAAATTGTACTTTGATTGGAATTTTACCAAGTTATTCTCTATTTTAGAAAATCAAACCACTCTTCTTGTCATATTCCAGTTACCAAGGAAACGTACAGTGTTTGACTACATTAGTACCAGTTGTGATTCTACTTGTGAACAGACAAATATACTCATAGCTCTTATTTCAAAGTGGCATAAATATAGAAAAATAAACACTTGTCATTACAAATTGCTACAATCACCCGATGACTTGATTATGTATTCTTGGGTAGTTGTTCTGAAGTAGTTGCATATTGAAAATATATTATTCTGGTTTATAATTAAAGCATTATATTTATTTTAAAAAATTGTTCTTTTTGTAATTATGATATCTATGCACTTTATTATAGATTAGTAAAGAAGCATTCAAAATATGTGTTACTTAAGAAGCATAGGTCTGTAGGAACCACCGCACAAGAGGAAAAACAGAGAAGAGATTATTTTCACACTCGGGCTGAGGAAGCAGAGTATTCAGGAGCTTGTCAACTCAGAGGGAATCCAAGTATGTGATTCAAGTAAAAGAGAGTACCACACCAGGAAGGAACCCCCCCCCCAAAGATGGGCAAGACAGCTGGAATGTAACAGGAAGAGGTTCAGGAAGCCATGATAATAGAGAGGTGAGGGCTACTTCCACAAGACCTTGTAGGGTTGACAAAGGGCTGCACCCCATTTAAAAGGCTGTGAGAAGCCATTGCCAGGAGTTTTTCCTGTTCTTTAAAATTCTTTATTGATATATAACATTTGGACATTTGTGGGGTATACATAATATTTTGTTACATGCATGGGATAGGTAATGATCAAGTCAGGGTAATTAGGGTATCTGCCACCTCAGATATTTACCATGTTGTAACCCCCATGGTGGAGATAGATAGACGGACCCCACTCTGGTGCAATAATTAATAGAAATTTATTACACCTGTGAAGGGGGCTGTTGCTGTTGAAAGCAAGCAGCCCAGAATAGCAGGCAAAGCCTTTTTTATACTGTTTTTCTGCATAAGTCAGCAAGCTTAGTGAAATACAGAAGCCAATCGTAGCGGTTAACGCAGGGTGGAGGTACATATTAGCTCATGGATCATAAGGTCCATTAACTCATGGGTCACAAGATGGGGTCACGTGTTTCAAGGGGTACAAGCCAGGGGTACATAGTCACATTGGGTGAGGGTTAGATAATTCAAGGGTGGGGACACACAGTTTTCAGGAACTTGGGACTTTCCATTAAGGGGTTTATGTGGAATCCGCCCCTCCCTTCCTCCTTTCCTTATCTTCAAACGTCTTCTCGGAATCTAACTTCTCCACCCTTGAGGGGGCTTGGACCAAGAGACTTAGGAGAAGTTCCTTTTTCAAGGGTAGGGGGTTTGTTGCATTCCCTACTTCCATGGGTAGGGGGATTACGGGCTGGGGGCTTAGTTATCACAACCATTTCTGTGTTGAGAACATTGCAAGTGCCCTCTTCTAGCTATTTTGAAATATAGAATACAACATTGTTAATGTTAGTCAGCCTGCTCTGGTATCGAACGTCAGATCTTATTCCTTCTCTACCTACACCTAACTGTACTGTCCTACCCATTAACCAACCTCTCTCACCACCACCTCCCATGGACAGGTTTAAATGGGAGGGTGATCACATTTTCATGTTAGGAAAAGCTCAAATGTGGAAAAGATCACAGGAAATGAGACTACAGTAATCCTACCAGTAGAAGGCTGTGCAGGAATCTAGCAGTGAGAGAATGATGGTTTGGATAGGGTGTAGGTGGTAGAACTGCTCAGATGGGCAAGGATGCTGTCTCAGGCTGCTGTAACAAAATTCTGCAGACTGGTGGTTTATAAATAACAGAGATTTATTTCTCACAGTTCTGGAGGTTGGAAGTCCAAGATCAAAGCACCAGCAGATTCAATGACGTTCTGGTTCAAAACTGGCCATTTCACTCTGATATCATATGGTAGGAGGGGAAAGGGAGTATTTACCATTTTGACAAAGGTGACCAAACAATTCAATGGTGAAGGTCATCTTTCCAACAAATGTTGCTGGAACAACTGGATATCCACACACAAAAGAATGGAGTTGGAATTCTACAGTGAACCTTCACACAATGAACAAAAATCAAATTCAAATGAATCATAGCTGAAGTGTCAGAGCTTTTACTCTAAAACTCTTAGAAGAGAATACAGTTATTCCTGATCTTAGATTAGGCAAGAGTTTCTTAGAAATGACATTGAAAGCACAAGCAAAAAAGAACTAGATAAAGTGAGAATCATCCAAATTAAAAGATTTTATGCTTCAAGGACGCTGTCAAGAAAGAGAAAATTTTTGCGAATCATATACCTGATAAGGAACTAATATCCTGAATATATCTTAAAACTCTTGCAATTTAATATAAAGAGACAAATAATCCACTTTTAAAATGGGGAAAGGACTTTAATAGAGGTTTTTTATTTAAAGGTTTTTAATAACATTCTGAAAACCAAAGATATACATATGACCAATATATCTTGAATATACTTTAAAACTCTTGCAATTCAATATAAGAGACAAATAATCCACTTTATAGAGGTTTTTTATTTAAAGGTTTTTAATAACATTCTAAAAAACCAAAGATATACATACGACCAATAAGCCCATAAAAAGATGCCAAGCATCATTATTCAGTGAGGAAATGCAAACCCAAACTACAGCGCAATACCACTTTACACCCACAGGGGAGGCTACACTCAAAAAGCTGGACAATAACAAGTGTTAGCAAGGATGTAGAGAAATTCAAACCCTGAACGTTGCTGGTGGGAATTTCAAATGGTCTATCAGCTTTGGAAAACCGGAAGTTCCTTAAAAAAGTTAAACAGAATTACCATATGACTCAGCAATTTCACTTCTAGGCATATGCCCAAGAGAATTAAAAACATGTTCACGTGAAAACTGGTACACAAATGTTCAGAGCAGCATTATTTTTAATAGCCTAATAGTGTAAACAACTCAGATGTCCATTGATTGCTGAATAGATGGACAAAATGTGGTCTATCCACACAGCAGAATGTTATCTGGCTGTAAAAGGAAATGAAACATGAACCATGGCATAAGGCGTATGGAACTTGAAACATTATCCGAAGTCAAAGAAACCAGATACAAAAAGCCACATACCTATGATTCCCTTTACATTTGATTTCCCAACCAGGCAAATCCACAGAGACAAAAGTGTAACAGATTGATGGACTCCAGGATTGGGGAAAGGATGAATGGGAGGAGGGACTGTTAATGGGCACAGACTTTCTTTCCCAGGCGATGAAATGTTCTGGAATTAGTTAGGGGTGATGGTGAACAACATATGAGTACACAAATACCTACCAAACTATATTTTTTTGATCTGAATCATAAAGAATAAACAATCCATTTATTTTATGTAATTCAGTCCTCTCTAACAGCAAGAAAATTGGCAACGTATTTCCAGAATTCTAAATCCATTGCAAGCAGATGAATCGTCGCATCTTCGGTGACGTACTTGTTAAAAGCATTTTCACTTCATTTTCTCTTAACTACAGTGGCCGCACACTGTGCTGGATCTACTGAGTACTCATAGCTGATATCAAGGTCTATGAAATAGCAGAAACACACGGCAATCAGGGATCCAGTACTTTTTCTTTCACACATTACATGCCTATGGAATTTAATTCATAAAATATGAATCAATGATCTCTACAGTTTATTCACCGCTTGTATCAGTTTCCAAATGTTCCCTTGGTTATTTCTTTTATTTGGTTTAGGATGATACAGTTTTATAGGACTCTTGGTAATTCGGTACCATAGGCATAAATAATCCAGGAGGCCTGGGGTACATTTTGGTGTGACTTGGCCATGTTCCGGATGGATTAATGGACAGGAAGGGGCGCTGAGGTGTCATGCTCAGTACACAGTTGCCATATTCCTCATTTCTTCACCCTAAACTGTCTTTACAGAGCAGTTTTTTTTTGTAACAGAGAGTGAGATGGTGGTCCAGAGTGGGTAAGGGCTTGTGGACAGTATCTCCAGCTCTGCCCTGGCCTGCAGTAACCAGTGAATGATTTCATCAGCCAATATGTAAAATGCTATGTATACTAACTGATTATCATTTTCAAAGAGGAAAACAAAGAAAGGCTAGTCTGAAATCATTAATTTTTTTTTTCAATTTTTGGCCAGTGCTGGGTTTGAACCCACCACCTCCGGCATATGGGGCTGGCACCCTACTCCTTTGAACCATAGGCACTACCCTGAAATCATTAATATTTTTGAGCATTCAAATGAAATACCATGTAATGGGAACCTTCATTTTTGGTTTTACTATGACTGATTTCAATTTCATCAATGTTTCTTTTTTGGGGGAGAAGGAGGAGACAGTCTCATTTCATCATCCTCAGTGGAATGCTGTGGTATCACAGCTCACAGCAACCTCAAACTTCTGGACTCAAGTGATTCCCTTGCCTGAGTAGCTGGGACTACAGGTGCCCACTACAACACCCAGCTATTTTTAGAGATGGTGTCTCACTCTGGCTCAAGTTGGTCCCCAACTCCTGAGATCAAGCAATCCACCTGCCTCAGCCGCCCAGAGTGCTGGGATTACAGGTATGAGCCATGACGCCCGGCCTCATCAGTGCTTCTTTATAATGGATCTGGAGTTTGAGAGTACCAAGAAACTTTTTTTTTTTTTTTTTTTTTGGAGATAGAGCCACCAAGAGACTTCTATAGACAATAAATTCTACTTAAATACTAAGTGTCTTGGGATGTATTGTCCATTTTAAAGTTTCAAATATATTCTCAGATACGACACATATTCCCTACCAAAAGAATGAGGTTAATTTGATGAACAAGTACAGTTCATTGTATTCCACATAATTTTTTTTTGTATGCTAGTGTTTTGAATTTGAATATCTGTTTAATGATCTGTTTTTTGAAACTATCTTCTATTTTTATCCATAAATATTAGTTGCCTATTTTTTGAGACTTTGGGAAAAAATTCCAATAGCCAAGATAAGTGCAAACATGAGTTAACTTTGGGCATGAGAACATGAGCTAATAATATGTTTAAAAAGATGAAATCATGTAAAGCTAGATTTGAGCTTACGTGTTAATTGTTATACATTGCAAAAGCAAAATTCTGGAGAACTACATATTCTCTCTCTCTCTCTCTTTTTTTTTTTTTTGAGATAGATTCTTGCTCTGTTGCCCTGGGTAGCATGCCATGGCATGAGCCCAGCTTATAGCAACCTCAAAATCCTGGGCTCAAGCAATCTTCCTGCTTCAGCCTCCCAAGTAGCTAGGGGTATAGGCATCCACCATGATATCTGGCTAACTTTTTCTATTTTTAGTAGAAATGAGGGTCTCCCTCTTGCTTAGACTGGTCTCCAACTCCTGAGCTCAGGCAATCCACCTGGCTCTGCCTCCCAGAGTGCTAGGATTACAGATGTGAGCCATCGTGCCGAGTCTGCTTTACTCTCCAAGAAGACATGTATACTCTACATGAAATTAAATCACCAAACTGTACTTTTTTAGATGATGGATTTTACGCCATGTGAGTTATATCTTAAAGCTGTCAGTTTAAAATAAAATAATACAGATACACATTAAAAAAAGAGAGAGAGGAAATAAATGGCCATAGCTTCATTGTGTTAGTCAGGGTCTGGTCAGGAAAAAGAAGCTAGGTATTTCAAACAGATGGGATTTAATATAGAAAATCAGTTACAAAAGTGTTGTAAGTACTGAAAACCACAAAAGAAAAGGTGACCCTGAGATTAGTAACTACAGAAGGCGCTGATCACATCTAGGGCTAAAGGAACCAATGTGCTGACTGAGGGAAGGGCCACAAGGAACATCAGGACAGCCAAGGTGGGGCCACTGGGCTGGCACTCCAGCCATGGAGAGGGACTGCTGGGCGTGAGAAAGGGTGCCAGGATCCCTCCCTATGCCTTTCCTCCCACCGTGGCAATCATCAATCTACATTCTGGAGGTGGCCATAGAAGCCAGGAATGGAAATGTCTCTCCTACCTCCCTCCAGTCCTCCCAGGTTGCTTCCTAGATTCAGAACCTCCTAAAAAGCCAGCTGTGAAAGAAGTAGCAGTGATCAATTTGTGGGTCCTTGTCCCTTTCCCTCCATCACAAAGCTTGGGATGGGGAAGAAGAACAAATGGGTCAGTACCTACCCACGCCAATCCGACACAAGTGAGGCTGACATGCTGGAACGTGTCCTGATTTCATTCATATGGCGTGATTATTTCAGGTGTTGTAATGATCTTATCCTGTGTCTCTTATTTATATCTGTTCTTTTCTATTTGACATTATATAATGACATGGAAAATGCTTATGATAGTCTTCATGACCACTTTTGAAGATCACATAGAATTCTAGTAAGACACTGAAAATGTGTTAAACAGAATGTAGTCTAATCACCAGTATCAAAATGACCTGAAATAGTTCTCCTAAGGGCAGATTTCTGGGCTCTACCGCAGGCCTGCAGAACCAGAAACCCTGTGTGTAGGACCTGCAGTCTGCATTTTTAACACTCTCCAAGTAATTTTTATATGCACCTAGGTTGGTGAACCACTCCTTCTGCAACTTAGAAAAGCCTAAATAATAAGCCATTCTTAAAATCAAAAGATGCGATATCTTTTCATTTCCTACAAAATTATTGCTGAATTTCAATAGCCAGTTAACTTTCTGGGAAAATAGCTCTCTCCATAATCGTGGGTCACCAAAACTTTCTCCTAGATATCTCTTTCACAGTGTTCACTTCCCTGAGTTTAACAGTCCTCATGGTTCTAAAAACTTCTAGATGTCTTCACTGCAGACATCATCTCAGCATCAGGGTGTACCTGCAGCCATCTTTTAATCATCGTAAGCTTCAGCTAGTCTCGAAATAGAATCTGGTAGCCACGGGATCATCCAGGAGTGTCCAACCTGTGGGTAGCTGTTTACAGCCCCACGTAAAGGACAAACGGATTCAATAAAACAGAGAGGGAGACAAATTCTGAAGTTGTATGCAATGTATGTATTTCTTAACAGGCCAAGTATAAGAAAAACTTTTCCACTGGACTCAAGCATGCATAGAAATGTGACTCTTGCTTAGACTACATGGGACATTGCTTTACCAGAGCAATTTTATAAGCAAAATGCCTGGTATTAGTGAAATTAGTGAAATCTGCAAATTGCTGGAAGAGTTGGCATTAAAGTTTAGTGACTCCCTTATGGGATCCTAAAGATAGAAATGGTGTTATTACTATTAGCCCACAGTTCCTTCTCCTCCCGGGGAAAGCACACAAGAAGATCCATATAAGCTGATCTCCAAATTTCATTTCTTTCTAAGACAGAAAGCCCTAGGATAAACATTCAGCTAAGTGGCAATGGTTAAAAGAGCAATTTTAAAGAGCTGTCATTAAACGTATAACTCTGTGGCTACAGCCAGATTAACTGGAATCCCACATTCCTAATGTGATTTATGTTTGAACTTTGGCAACTATCTTCCCAAGATTTATTTGTGTGTGATTTTTCTATTAGTCAAAGGCTGCACTCCACTCTGCTTCCTTCAATCTCATTGTCTCCCATCGATCGATTACTTATCTTAAAAGGAAACAAAAGAAAAGACAGAAAGAAAATGTGCTGTTGGCAGGCTGCAAGGGTGGTGTCCAACCTTTCTTTCTTTCTTTTTTTTTTTTTTCTGCCGCACATTGGAAAAAGAGGGAATAAACAGGCACTTCCAGAAGGGGCAAGCAGGACAGCCCCAGGTCTTCCAACTCTGCCATGAGCAAACATGTACAAAAATATATTAAGAAAAACTGACGTTGTCACAGATGCTGCCAGAGATAAGGAGACAAAGCAAAATATAGCAAAAGCCTTTCTGAAGCTTTGCACAAGAAAAAAAAAAGGTTAATTAGGGGAAATTAAGTTATAAATAACAAAGTGGTCTCCAGTTAACATGAAGTCATTAAGGCTAAGGGAAGGCTGAGTTGGGAGTGTCTTTACTGACACGTTTCTGTGGTCTGCAGTGGTCTCAATGCAGGATTATTGCTGGCTGTCCCAGGGCAGAAATGACCTGCAGGGATATACAAGAAACACCAAATGCCTCTGGTCAAAAAAGCCATTTGAGAGAGAGCAGTGAAAAGACTTTGTGCAGGCATACTTGTAAGAAACTGAGGCAGAATCCCACATGGCCAGGTTAGTTGTGGGCCTAACATGACCAAGGCTTTGGCTGGAAAGGCATTTCCAGATTGCATTAAGGAATTAAGATTAACTTCATAAGGCCAATGAAAAAGCCCTTTGGAAAACTGGCCAGATACCCATCGGTAACCTTTCCTGATCTGTGGTAAGTGACAAAGGTCACTTGCTGATGAATCCAGGAGTGGAAATGTGCTAGGGGACCTCAAGAGAAGAGGAATTTACCCAATGTATACAGGTATCTAATGGCACAGATGAAACCTGGGCTCATGAAAGGCTTTTGAGAAGTCCAGCCTGAGAATTCCTTATAAAAGGCTCCAGCAAAACCCCCCTGATTTAAGGCCTACATGGGAACAGAGGTTTGCACACAAATTCCTGTATTCCCAAGAAGTTTCTTTATGCCTTGCTTAAAGATTCAAAGTAACAGCCTCCAAATGGCAAGGTCAGCAAGGGCAGGTATTCAATCTACCTTGTTCCTCCCTAGCCTCAGGCATTGTCAGATAAGAACAAAGAAGTAATGGCTAACAACATGTTCTCCGTTAAGTTATGTTAAATTGGGTTATGTTGATAGGGTTATGTTAAAAGGTGTATGCTGAGTGGATTATCAGATGTCACATGATGTTTAATTGGATCAATGAGGTCATTGCTGTATGTACAAAATTCCCTATATAAGCCAACTGCAAATAAAGAAGCTCGCCATTTTGCCTGAATGAGCAGATGGCCACCTTTATTTAAAACACAATTTCAATAAGTGTGCTTATTCTCCGCAACATGGCTTTTCTGTGAGACCCTTACAGCAACACAGGGATACTGTCACTGATCCTTCATTCAGTGATGTGACATGAAGTTGCAGGGCCAGGGAATGCAGCATGATATGAATATAATCTTTGGAGCTCTGTCCAAATGAGGTATTTGGGCAGTTCTTGAAGAAACAGGGCTCAACTTGCACAGGCCAGAAATGCACAAAAACTTACATGAGGAAAACTGTAAAACCTTCATGAAGCATCTGGCTCTTACAAGCCAGAATTTAGTCTATGTTATTATATAGATGTGCCAGACAATTAAAATATAGTGTGTTATATTTAAATAACAGCTAAGGCCGGGACTGAGAAAAGCACAGAACACCCTTTTATGCCTTGTTTTATGTTTATAATTTTGTATTCTTAATGAGGTACATATCTTAGTTCATATGTATTGCTATAATGGAATACTTGAGTCTGGGGAATTTTTAAAGAAAGGGGTTTCTTTGGCTCACAGTTCTGCAGGCTGTATGAGAATCATGGTGCCAGCATCTGCTTCTGGTGAGGGCTTCAGGGTGCTCCTGCTCATGGCAGAGGGTGAAGGAGCTCTGGCATGTGCAGAGATCAAGTGGTGAGAGAGGAAGCAAGAGAGCAGGGAGGGAGGCACCAGGCTCTTTTTAACTACCAGCTACACAGGAACAAATATAGCAGGAGCTTACTCATTACTCAAGGATGCCATTAAGCTGACCCAAACATCTACCATTAGGCCCCCCCTCCCTTAACACTGGTGATCCAAATTTCAACATGAGGTTTTAGGGGACAGACATCCAAACTACAGAAGCATCCAAGATTGAAAAGGGCTTCAGGCCCTACAAAACTATCTGATCCTAAATACAAGTCTCTCGGAGGAGTCTCATTGCCATCCTTGCCCTCACCACCTCATTATCCCCCACACCTAAATAATCAACCACTTATATTAATTTCTGGATTCTTCTATCTGTGATTCCTTTTATAAAGTCAAGAAAATATGAATATTCCCATAAATGTACTATAATTCAATCTTTTAGTTTACACCAAAGGTAGCATACTTATATGCATTTTCCTATGTAAAAAACAATTTGAGTGGTCAAATCTATCATTTTTTTCATTTGATTTCTTCTGGATTTTGAGGAATAGTCTAAGCCTTTTTCCACGTCTGGGCTATAAAGAAATTATTTCATGTGTTCTTCTAGTACTTTTCATTTTTATTCTGATATACACTGTGAAGTATGTATCCAATTTTATCTATTTTCATATAAATATCCAATTGAGATGCCATCTTAAGCAAACACCAATGCTTGTGTGTATTTGGCTCTATTTCTGGACTTGTTCTGAACTTGTTCTGCTCCCAGATCTCTTTGTCTATTTATGCATCAATACCACTTTGTTTAATGTCTGGTGGAGCTAGCTCTCCCCGCCACCTTGTGCTAATGTCAATTGTTATTTTATTATAAAAAGTTTGAAATCAACCTGTCTAACCTCAGAAAACAATTTGCTTGGTTTTTAAATTAAGATGGTGTTAAATTCTGCATATGAACTTGGGGGAAACTGACATCTCTGTGATGTTGAATCATCCTATCCAAAAATAAAGGATGTTTCTCCATTTATTCAAGTCTACTGTTGTACCTTCAGGAAGGTTTTATAATTTTCCTCAGGTAGGCTTTTGTGCACTTCTTATGTTTATTCCTAAATGTTTTCTGTTGTTATTGTAATTGGAGTTCATCACATTTTCTAGTTTGTTATTGTAAATATAAACAAAGGCAATTTTTTTTATCTTTTAATTTTATATCCTGCTCCTATACTGAATTCTCATATTGTCGGTATGAATTTAAGACTTGATTTCCTGGGTTTTAAAAGGATGCTATCCTATCATTTACCCATAAATAGAAATAGGTTATCTTTGCTTTTCCAGTTCTTCTTCTCCATAGCAAGAAGGTTGGAATGACACTAAAAGTTCTCTGGGAAAAGTGAGAAGAACTCTGATCCCCTGCACAGATGAAAAGTAACAGAAGAATAACTTTTTAATCAGAGTGGGAAGGGCACCTTATCCCGCCAAAAGGAGTAGGTAGTAGGGTATAGACATTTGGTTTGTTAATCCCTGGAGAGGGAGCATGTGAAGAAGAGGCAATTGTAGATTAACTGACTATTGGAAAACGGACCTCAGGAAACAGCTAAGGCTGGGGCTGAGAACAGCACAGAACACCCACTCCATTGCCATGCGGGCCTGAGGGGAATGCAAAAGTCCTTATCCTAGTCCAGATTTTGACATCAACACTGAGAAAAATTCATTCACAAATAATTTTCTGACAGATACATTAATAAGCAAATACTTAAAAATGCTAGTAATTCTGTTGTATACTATAAAGCTATTGTAACCAAATCGGCATGGTATCAGCATAAAAACAAACACATAGACCAATGGAATGGGAAAGAGAACCCAGAAATTAATCCATGTATCTACAGCATCTGATTTTTGACAAAGGTACCAACAAGACTCACTGGGGAAAGGACAGTCTCTTTAATAAATGGAAAACTGGATAACCATAAGCAGAAGAATGAAATTAAACCCCAACCTCCCATGCTATACAGAAATTAACTCAAAATGGATCAAGGAACTAAATGTAAGACCTGAAAAACCACTAGAAGAAAAATAGGAGAAACGCCTCAGGACAGAAACACCTCAAGTTGGGGGAAAGATTTTATGAATAAGACCTCAAAAGCACAGGCAACAAAAGCAAAAGTAAGTAAAAGGGATTATATTAAACTCAAAAGCTTCTACACAGCAAAGGAAACAGTCAACAGAGTGAAAAGCCAACCTACAGAATGTGAGAAAATATTTGCAAATTACTCATCTGATGTGGGATTAATATCCAAAACATAAGGAACTCAAACATTGCAACAGAAAGAGAAAAGCCTAATTTAAAAAATGGGCAAATGATCTGAACAGACATTTCTCAAAAGTCACATAAATGGTCAAGAAATACACAAAGGAAAAATGCCCAGCATCACTAATCATCAGAGAAATGCAAATCAAAACAACAATGCAGTCTGTCACACTGATTAGGATGGCTATTATTAAAAAGACAAAACCAGGGCAGTGCCTGTAGCTCAGTGGGTAGGGTGCTGGCCCCATATGCCGAGGGTGGTGGGTTTGAACCTGGCCATGGCCAATTTGCAACAAAAAGTAGCGAGCATTGTGGCAGGTGCCTATAGTCCCAGCTACTCAGGAGGCTGAGGCAAGAAAATCACCTAAGCCCAGGAGTTGGAGGTTGCTATGAGCTGTGATGCCACAGCACTCTACTGAGGGCAATAAGGTGAGACACTGTCTCAAAAAAAAAAAAAACAACCTAAAAGACAAAAATAAGTAATTTTGTGTTTTGATCACCTAGAGTGGTACCTGGTACATAGCGGGTTCTCAACGAAGTGTTGTTTTTTTTTTTAACACGCAATTCTTTTATTTTAGACATGTAAGGAAAGCTATTTCAAAATCTAGTAATTTAAAGCAAGCAGCTGTATACAGGTAACAAAAGCAACATTTTGTTACAGCTCAGCACACAGAACCCAAAGCAAACAGGCACGAGATAATACACATTTATGTAGCCAGATGAATAACATGTGGTGGGGCAGAGGAAAGGATGGAGGAAACAAATGGAAATGAAAGACCAATGTCTCTCAATGCTTCAAATGTATAATGCTAAATTTCTCATTTGATAGCACATCCAGGTGCTTCAAATGTAGTGCATTACAGCAAAAATAGTGAGAAAGGGAATAATTTATCTGTATATCTGCCCCATATTGTTTGGTCAAAACACATTTTCATAAGTCTTCTCTCAGTGGTAAACCAATTTGCTCATGTTCTGAAGTTGTTTTTTAATAACTTACTCAAATCAGGCTTTAAGTTCACTAGACATAAAACAATGAATTATCTAATACTTTTCCTTTTATAATAAAATATACTATATGCTTTATTGAAATATGATAGTGGTAAGTATAAAAATATTTAATATTTGAAAATATAAAGCTACAGTTAACAAAGTGTTAAGGGTTTAAATGAAGACTTAATATATGGGAAAGGCATAACTAGTAAAATACAAGTGTTTAGGAATTGAAACTGAACGTTAGAATTTTTAAATAAGGTCTTTATGAATGTGTTGCCTTACTCTATGCCTAAATGATAGTGGGTGAATTTCAGGTGACCCTGTATGATTTTTCATTGTAACATCAGATCACTAAAAAGTATTTTTATTTCTCACTTTTTAGTCAAGGCTGCCAAGACCTCATCTCAAATCTGGGCCAGCACTGGGGAACGCACCTGGCCACTAAGCAGTCCAGCCAACTCCAGACTCCTTGTGCCCAAGACCTGCCCTAATAAGGCGGTGCTCAGAATTAGTCCTGGGTCACGTGAACTCCGCAGCCGGACAGGCGGCGGGCGTGTTCTTCCTCACACATGCGCACATTTTCTTTGCTTGTTCTTGGAGGAAGGGGCGCAGACTCAGAGCCCGGGCCCGGAGGCGGGGCTGAGAGAAGAGGCGGGGCAGTGGCTGCGCGCGTGCGCAGAAGGGAGCTCACCGGCTAGGTTACTGTGGCCGGAGTGGCGTGAACGACCGAAGATAAAATGCAGGTGAGTGAGGTACCCGGTGCAGAGTTTGGAGGCGGTGGCCGCTCGTTTGTCCCGTTGGTCGGCTGCCGGGCTTGCGGGAAGCGCCGGGCTCCGCAGGCATGAAGAGGAGGTCACGCCAGTCTAGGCCCCGCCCAGACGCGGTGCGGGAGGGCGGCCGGGGTCCCCGGTGGGCCAGGACTGAGTGTCCCCTCCGCACAGTGCCTAGAACCCAAATTTCTGTCCTTCGGGGCTTCCTCGATGAATCTTTAGGTCTTTCTCCACCGGGTCCTGTGAACGACTTGCCGGGTCCCACGTGACAAAAGTTACTTGCTATTTGTTACCTCCCTTAAGAACTGTAGGGATGTGGACACTGAGGCATGGAGAAGTGGGGGTCCGGCCTTGGTGGGAGGGGTCCTGCCCAGTAAAGCGGCGGCGGAGCCCGCGTTCCTGGCTGCACTTAGAGCTGGCTAAGGGCTAAGTTAACACCCTCTTCCTCCGAGTCCTGGTGTCCAATTGGGGTGCGCCCCATTTCTGACCACCAGGGTTCCAGAGCTCAGCCCAGGGGTTCCTCTGCTCAGTGCTGGAAATTTACCTTGAAGTGAATAACATCAAACTCCCCTAGTTTTGTGTTTTTTTCGATAAGTGGGATGTTCTAATGGAGTTTGACTAAAACATAAAGAAAATGAATGCTCCGCCAAACACCTTGGAAATAGGCACCCTTCTGAGCAAAACTCTGTGACAACTAAATTTTGCCACTCTCCAAGGACCCAGCCCTCCCTAATCTCGCTGTTGGCAGGAATTCTGGTTAAGTAGCCTCTGTGCAGTGACAGATGGGAAATGGAGATGGTATGGGATTGCTTGGGAGTGGGGTGGGAGGCATTGGGGGCAGTGGGAGATGACCATCTGTAAGGACAGTGAGTCTGCCACAGCCAGACACTCTTAAACCGCAAAGAGGAAGCTCAGGGACTGCGCTGACCCCTCTGCATCCTCTATCCTTCAGGTCCCTGCTTTAAAATGCCACCTGTTCTGAGGCCTTCCCTGACCACCTGGTGAAAAGGATTCTGTTCATTTTTCTATCCAAGTATTTCAGCAAGATTGTTACACAGAGGCAGGGCTGGGGCCTGGTTATCCCAGAGCCCTCTTCCACAGTGCTCTTTGATTTCTAGTTCCAAACCAAGTCTGGGTTCCATTAGTGGTGTTCCTGCCACACTGCCAAACTGGTGCTTGGGCAGCTGGCATCTGGATCTAAGAGCCCACTTTGACATTGATCTTTCTGACATTTGAACCTCATATATTTGGCCACCTGTTCAAGCAGGGCAGAGGTGTCTTTCTAAACACCATGCCTCTCCTAAGCTTGTGAGGATTAGGTGAGTAGGTACAGGTAAAGGGCTTAGAAAAGTGCCCTGAACTTCGTGTTTAATAAACATTAGCTGCTAAGAGCTGCTCCGAGAATTCTGTCACCCTAGTCCTAGGCTCTCTTCCCCCTCCCCCCCCCCCCCATTCTTCTGCAGCCTCTCAGGGCTTAGAGATGCTCAAAATGTCACCATCTCTTTGCTCATGGGCCCTTTGACCATGCTGGTCCCTCTGCCTAAAAAGCTGTTTCTTAAGGCCTTATATTCCTGTGGCTGGTTCAGGTGATGGTTAAATGTTACCTCCTATGGAGAACATCTCTGTCCACCCTGTGTAATGTGGATCCTTGTAACTCTTGACCAGCAGCCTGTTTGTCATTGTTCTTGCCACAGGTATCTGCGTGTGTATGTGTGTTTATAGTTTGTATATATATACTTGTTCAGTACTTGACTTTTCCTCTGGACTATAAGGCAGGTGGCTGTTCAACCATGCTTCTCTGTTGTCTAATACATGTAGTAGGTACTTAAAAAACAGTTGACTGAATCATTCCAAGTCATTCATATAATAAAAACATTGAACAGAAGTCAGATCAGAGCCTTGGTATCAGTCCTGATGCTGATCTGCATATGATATCCTGATTTTTAGCCAACACTAGCTCCAGGGACTGTGGGGCTTTTCATACTTTCTTGGAAATAGACCACAGAGTAATTTGGTTTGAATTCCCCTTTTCCCACCATTTTGCCTATATGGCCCCTTGCCCAGTATGGCGCCCTCCATACTGGAGTTTTGCACTCATGGCAGCCTTTTTCCTCTTATTCTAGGACCCCAACGCAGACACCGAGTGGAATGACATCTTACGCAAAAAGGGCATCTTACCCTCGAAGGAAAGTCTGAAAGACTTGGAAAAGGAGGCAGAAGAGGAGGAGCAGAGAGCCCTCCAGCAGTCAGTGGGTGAGCTTGCTCAGTTCCTTGTTCCTTGTCTTTCTGGGTTAGCAGACAGCTTTCTAAGCTGCTGACTACTGTGGTAGAAGGATCTGTTTTGGGGGGGGGGTTTTTGAGACAGAGTATTACTTTGTCTCTTTGGGTAGAGTATTATGGCATTGTAGCTCATAGTAACCTCAAATTCCTAGACTCAAGCGATCCTCTTGCCTCAGCCTCCCAAGTAACTGGGACTATAGGCACATGCCACAACATGGGGCTATTTTTCTATTTTAGGTAGAGATGGGGTCTTACTCTTGCTTAGGCTGGTCTTGAGCTTCTCAGCTCAAGCAATCCACCTGCCTTGGCTTCCCAGAGAGCTGGGAGTGGCTAGGAGCCACTGTGCCCTGTGTAGAACGATCTTCTGAGCAGGAGAAGGGCCAGAGTGCTGGCACTTCTGTGGGACCTCAGGTGAATCACAGGGTATCTCTAGCCTTCACCTTCCTAGGCCATAGACTTAGGGGGACTTCAGAGGTCCTTTTTAAGTCATTGTCTGACTCAGATGAGCATGATACTCCTAAAGAAAGCATTTTTGAGTCTTGACTTTCTGGTCTGTGATTCACTTTAAATAATGTCAGTGAAATTTGATTAAAGTTTTCAATGTTTGTATTCTCCCGAGTTATACTTTATCATCTTTGTGGATTGACTGAGAACATTAAAATAGTTTAACTTGAGGAAACAAGATGTTTGTAATAAGTTGGGTGAAAGAGGGGTTTTCTCAAAGGTAGCCAAGCTACCTGGATTGGAATTCCTCGGAGTATTTGTAAAGGAAAAAACCCATCTTTACCGAATCACGATATCTGGGGTGGAGCCAGAGAATCTGCATTTTAAATAGGTGCCATGAAAGATTTCTGGTGCATGCCAGAGTTTGAGAACCACTGATCTGGGGACTAGTACTTTTGTCCTCTGCTTACATTTTGTCATTAATATAGAGAAGGATTTATTAGAAAATATTTATCCAGCAAATGTTTATTGAATGACTAGCACATGTCATGTGCTACTCTGGGCGATGGGGATTTAGGTATGCACATGCCAGGCAAAATTCTCTGCCCTGTGGAACTTACATTCTAGTGGAGAATCAGACAATAAATTGCCAAAGGTTCCAAGGGGTGGAGCAGCCCTGGGGAGGTGGGGAGAGGAGAGAGCCATCAGTGAATCGAGGGTCATTGTTGACCTTGAGGAGGGTACTTTGTGGAGTGATGAGGGGTGGAAAAAATCTGATTTGATTTTGGGAAGTAGTGTTTATGGCAGCAAAAATACAGATTTTATAGCAGTTGGTTACAAGAAACAATAGAGCTGCTTATCACTCTAAATAAAAGACAAGGAAGTACGTGATAATCTCCTTTAACTCTAGGAAGTGTGTGCATGGGGAGAACATCGAACAGTATCCTCTGTGTCCTTGGGTGATGTGAGAACTATTCATGTACTTGGAAATTGGACCAGGTGACTTCAGACAGATCTCTCATTTTATACACTTGGAAAATCCATACCTTATTATTGTGTGGAGGTAGGAGAGTCAAGCCTGCAGGAATCAAACTAGGTCTATCTTTTTCATAAAAGCTCTCCACTTCTACTTTTAAAAAAAACTTTATTAAAAAAAAAAGCAACTTAAGTATTTTTATTTCTTTCCTTTTTTTTTTTTTTTTTTGCAGTTTTTGGCCAGGGCTGAGTTTGAACCCGCCACCTCCAGTATTTGGGGCTGGCACCCTACTCCTTTGAGCCACAGGCACCACCCACCTTCTTTTTTTCTTTCTGGTGGGCTGGTAGTCTTTTGGTGTTATGTGCATGATTTTAGAGGAAAAGCAAAGGGAAAAAAGCTAGTACATGTCTGTTTATCTTTTTAAATGTTTTATTCTTTGCCGATATTCACTAACTTCAGTGAAAACATATGAAGATATGACTTTGGAAGAGCTAGAGGATCATGAAGATGAATTCAATGAGGAGGATGAACGTGCTATCGAAATGTACAGGTTAGTGCTGCCCAGAGAGACGGTTTGTTTTTTGGTGTGGTAATAAAATGTGTTTCCTTTGAAAAACTAATTTTCCAGCTGAGATAACCTTTGGGAAGGGCAGTCATTAAATAGAAATATTGCAAATTTCAACAAACTGGTCTTAGACTTTTGCCATGAGAAATAATCACAGCTGGACCATTGCAGATTGTCTTCTGCAGGACACATGTGTGTGTGCCCTGTGCTTGTGTGTGCATCTGTGTAAAATGCTTCTCTCCGCCTGTGGTATAGGCAGCAAAGACTGGCCGAGTGGAAAGCAAGTCAACTGAAAAATAAATTTGGAGAAGTTTTGGAGATCTCAGGAAAGGACTATGTTCAAGAAGTTACCAAAGCCGGCGAGGGCGTGTGGGTAATCTTGCACCTTTACAAACAAGGGTGAGCTGATCTTCCATGCTATCTGTAAAATAGTAATTTGAATTTATGTTTTGAATATCTCAAGCTTAATCCATATCAGAGGGGTTTTTTTCTGTTTGTTTTGTTTGGCTGCTTTTTTTGGTATCAAGTTAGGTGTTTTGTTGCTGGCTTGCTCAAACCTTGGTGCCTGATTTTCATCTTTCAATTTAATATTTGTCACTAATACAAATGACCCTGTTAAAGTGTAGCAATGAAGACTTTGCTTTTCCTTTTCTGAAAGGAAATTCCTAAGTTCTCTATCCTTCTAGAAGAACTCTGGCTTTCAGAATTCCACATGGGTAATCCCTCTTACAGACGGTGAGCTGGCCTCACAGTGACAGCCAGTGCTAAGTGATACTGAGGTCCTCTGGTGTTTTCCACGTGCCCAGTCCTGCTTTTAAACTGTAGAGTCCAGTGCCTGTTGAGGAATTTCTTCAAAGCAGGAAATGCTTTCTGGGACGTGGTTCACACATTCTAAATCTTCAATGGTATGTCATTCAACCGTACAGAAAGGTGTGGCAATTATCTTTTACATTGACGTTTTTCTGACTTACTTTTGTGTCAAAATAAATTGGACTTTGGATTTAGAGTTCTTCACTTTCTCTGAGCATATAGGACTTTGGATTTAGAGTTCTTCACTTTCTCTGAGCATATATAGAAATGTTTTAAAAAAAATATTAATCCATTTTAACTAGCAGCAGAATCACTTGTGAAACTGTTGTGAGGCTTCACATAAGGTAGAAGTAGTTGAGCTTTTTAGAATTTAAATGTGGAATCACAGTTGTTTCTGTTTTTCTTTCTCTTTTATAGGATTCCCCTCTGTGCCCTGATAAATCAATACTTCAGTGAACTTGCCAGGAAGTTTCCTGATGTCAAATTTATCAAAGCCATTTCCACAACCTGCATACCCAACTACCCTGATAGGAACCTGCCCACAATATTTGTTTCCCTTGAAGGTGAAATCAAGGCTCAGTTCATTGGTCCTCTGGTGTTTGGCGGCATGAACCTGACCAGAGATGGTAAGGGGCTCTTGGAGACAGCCGAGGGCAGTGAGGGTGCAGAGGGATGTTTCTGTTGAAGAGAGTACTTATTTCCTAGACAAGTGTCACGATACTTTGTCAGGTTCTCCTTTGCCTCCATGTGGGTGGTTGTTAAGAGGGAAGACGCACATGTAATGTCTCATCTCAGGCAAATAATCAGAAGCCGTTACAACCAGACCCTAATAGTTACTCAGTTAAAGGAATGCACAGTGGACTTCAATAAGTATATTTAGTATTAATGTGGAATTTGTTTTGTCTCTGCAGCTGAGGGTTTTAAGTAGCAGATGAAGATTGCAGGACTCATTTTTATTTAATTCATAGGCCTATATAGTGACAGATGCTAATATATGTATTTCTCTATGGAAATATTTTTTCAGTTGAATATCTTAGTAGCTTTTACATTTAAATGAAAATTTTATTTAATCCTGTCTCTTAACCCAGAAAGATGTGTTTGTTTGTTTGTTTGTTTGTTTTCCTTTTGAGCTGTTACACACAGAGGTGTCAAAGTACACATCTGCATGCAATGTGGAAGAAATCTGAGGCCAGAGGCTTTCATACCAAGTAAAATTCCTTATCTCTTTGCTGAAATAATATACTCAACTATGCTTTACTAGTCTTCTAAAAGCACAGTTTTAAGCATGACTTTATGATACTAGACCACTAAGATATTCAACTGGGAGGAACATAAACATGCACATGTATACACATGTGAGATACATTAGTTACATGTTTGTTCAAGGGCGTATAGCTTTTCAGACTACGTTTATTTGCCTCTTAGTTTGACTTTTTTGAATGTATTATAAGGGGAGGGAGATAGGTGTATAATCATAGAGTCTTTATTTCTAGAAAAAGTCTTATTTGAGGACTAGTGCGCTTATATATAATGATGCTATGTGTAGGTGAACAGTAACATTACATATGTAGACATATGTACATGTGCATATGTATGGATGTATAAATATTTTCTTGAGTCAAGAATTAGAAGTCTTGGGTTGTTCTAAAGAAGTTTGTTGAATTTTGGATAACATTGAGCCAAAATGCTTAGAACTGGAAATAGTGATGTTATTCATCTCTGTAGCGCATTTTCCCCCGACCCTGCGTTAAGGTGATTGACAGGGAAAACTGTATATGTTTCACATGTGCAAAATGATGTGATGTGCATACAATGCGAAATGATCACCACAGAGAAACTAGTTAACATAGCCATCAAATCACATATTATCCTTTTCCTTTTTTTGTGGTGAGAAAAGAGATCTACTCTCTGAGAAAACTTTGAATATATAATACATGATTATTAACTGTAGTCACTGTGCTGTACACTAGATCTCCAGAATTTATCTGTCTTATAAGTAAAAGTTTATGCACTTTGACCGATGTCTTCTATTTACTCCCAACCCCTGGTAACCACTGTTCTAGTCTGTTTCATGGAACACTTCAAATTCATATGACTTCAATAAATCAGTTGTCAGAATTTAATAAAAGTACCCAATTAGTAGAACGTCTCTGCACTGATCTTCCTTTAAGCCAGGATAGTCGTTTTAGGATCTCTTGAGTAGTCCCTTACTTTAGCTTGGGTTCTTCTATGCATCATTTAATTTCATGAAATTAATTAATTTCATAAATTACATCATTTAATTTCACTTCACAAGGTCTCACACCATGTGGAGTTCGAGTGAGATATAGGAGCTGAGTCTTTAGTCACTGATACTTTACTTTTTGGAATTTTATTCATTTATTTTTTATTACTGAGAACAATGTATCAGTTCAAGGGTGTCATTATACATTTATCCTTTGACCCAAGATTGGGGTATTATTGGACTTGAGGCTGAAGAATTTCCTTTCATTAACTAAGATTAGATTTAGTGATTAGATTGCCAGCAGGCCCGTGGAAATTATTTCTTTTAAATGTTTCATGCTGATTTCTTGCCTGAGAAATTGTCCAAGGCAGGAAACTGCTGCATCAGAGGATAGGCTTATTCTTTGTATTTTATTTTAATTTCCTTATAGGTTCAAGTTTAAACAATATCTCATTCGATCTCATCTTCTGAAAATATGTTTGAAAATATTTTGTGTTTTCCTTCTTAAATGAATCATTTTTTAAAAAGTTTTCTTTAGGCACCTTGAACTTACAGTAGTAAAATCAAATTGTCATCATTTTGATAACTGGTGTTTTCTGCTTAGAAAAACCGTGGCTGACTGGATTCCGGGTGTGGGGAGCAGTGCCCATGGTGCTTCATGGATTTACCTTTCTTTATCATGTAGAGTTGGAGTGGAAGCTGTCTGAGTCTGGCGCCATCAAGACCGACCTGGAGGAGAACCCGAAGAAGCCGATTGAAGACGCCTTGCTGTCCTCGGTGCGCTGCTCTGTCCCCATGAGGAGGGACAGTGATTCTGAGGGTGACTAGAGCTGTAGTTGCCACAACTTGCCGAACTCGTGATGGGGCGGATTGTCTGGATTTTTGTAAAAAAGAAAAAGCAAGAAGGAGCCCTTTTGGTTTTTAGCCTTTTATAATTATGTTTTAAATCTCAGATGTTTTATAAATAATTATTGGTGGGGATTCTATTAAATTTCTTGGAACTCTCTTTTTAAATTATATTTCTTTTTTAAAAAATTAAAACCGGTTTTTAGAATAGCAAATGTCTGTGTTTTCCTCCCTTATATTTTAAGTAAGCCATAAAATCTAGTCACTATTTTTTGATGTATAGAAAGGAATATGGAGTTTTAAATGTGAATAAATTATACAGTGGATAATTGCAAACTAAGCTTTACAGTTATATTGTTTTATTTTTATTTTATAAAGGTAGCAATGGGAGTATCAACTCAATTAAAATATAAGCACAATATCGAGAGGAAAAAATCTTAGTGTTTATCTTATGTAAAAGAAATAGATAATTTTTGTGAAACTATTGTCATATCAAAGCAATAACAAAGATTCCAGTTTACTGCCATATTTGAGTAAATGTGTTTTCTAGTTAAAATACTGTTTATCTCAGACTGTTGAGTATCAGCTATTTTGATTCCAGAAAAGTCACCTTAAATTATTTTTCAGAAATAAAGATACAAGCACACATATAGATAGATAAACTGTATCTCATTCAGTCAATAAAAAAAAAAAATCCCATTGTTTTCTGAACCAGAATCTTGTTAGCTGTATCACTTCTTGTCAAATTGACACTGATAACAGAAAAATTAGGGGAAAAATTATTTTCTGATATTTGTGTTGCCGGACATAGTGCTTAATGCTGGTTTTAATCTTAAAAATCCGAAGCAGAGCATGGAGTTCTTTGATTATATTGTTAAATTCAATTTTGCTTTAATTTGAAGAATGATAGGCAGCTGTCACCCATCTTATCTGTCAGAGGTGTCTGTCTGAGTAGTATCTGATTTTCTATATACATGAGAGCCTGTGCTGCTGATAAAAATGTACTCTCTTCGTGGTTTACTTTGAAGGGTGTCTAATGAATTTTAATCAGAGGGTTGAAATAATTTTGGTCAGTTCTATCACAAAATGCTGTTCCCGTGGGATTTGAAGGAGCGCTGCCTTCTCAGAATTTCTATTGGTAGCTGACATTATCATGAAATGTCGGGAGAAGAACAAATGTGGTGAGTTTGATGCTGCATTTGCCTGGGACCTTTAATGTGTGCACTTAGAAGGAAAAGAGAGCCTACATGACTGGGGCGGCATCCAGCAGGATCTAATTCTAAATGTTTGCTATACCTCTTTGATCTAGGTGTGAAAAATCATCATCATCTTTCCTCCAGGCCAGACTAAGACACGTAGTTTGCAGCAAAAAGCTCAGGTGCCTGTATGTGGCCTTGGTGAATGAGCCTGTCTGGCCACTCAGGACCCAGACAGGTGTTTAGTCATCTGAACTTGGATTGGAGAGAGAAGCATCTCTATCTCAAAATTTTGACTGTGATTTGGAACTTGACCTGCAAGTTTCCAGGCTGTTTAAACCTGGGAGATTTCCTCCTTACTATTGCCTTCTGGGTCCTTGGGCACGTGACTGGAGTGACAAGGGTGATAAAGCTTGGTAATAAGGATTGAGTTCCCCCAGTTGCATAGCAGGGACACAGTGGCAGGGAAGGGCTCCTGGAAGCCGTCTTCTGTGCTGGGTGGGAAGGGTTAAGTGGGTGCTAGGTAGCCTGTAAGTGGTTGGCGGGAATGGTTCCAGAAAATTGAAATAGTAAATGATGGGGAGAAGTGAAATGAGTAGGATCGTGTAGTCAACTACAACTGATTCTGACATCCTTACTTTGCAGAGGAGAAAAAGGCTGTGTACACCTCCTTCATCAAAAACCTCACTTCACATTCTCGGGCCCCATGGTGGCTGGTCGCTGCTTCTGCAGAGGCCCACAATGGAACTGCTCCCTGGGGGTTCAGGACTGGCTCAAAAGGCGCTTTGTGACAGAAAAGCATGGCTTGGAAGGGTATCCTCTGTCACCAGTGCCTATATTTTTAAAAAATCATCTATTGTCTCTAGTTTCAAATTCTTACATAATGATCCCAAATGTTGACCTAGGACTTCTCAGGGTGGCATGACGAACCACTCGTGTTGTGACCGTGCTGCCTACTTTAGAATCGTGTTCCCATGACAGTCATTTTGTCCTGCTGCAGAAACCAACTGTTACTCAGAATGAATGTAATAACAATGAAAAGTTTTTAATATTGTGAGAATTACTAAAATGAGACAGATGTGAAACGAGCACGTGCTGTTGGGAAAATGGTGCTGATAGATGCCGCCACAGACCTCCAATTTGTTAAAAGCCCGATAACCATGAAGTGCAATAAAGCAGTGCACAGTAAAATGAGTGAGGCCTGTGAATTGGTTGGGGGGGGGTTCTACAAATGTCTTAGTAAGAGCCAGCTCTGATGCCTTTTTCTGTTTGTTTTGATGATGGCGCTTTCTTGATCCTACCAGAAGGTGGCGACAACTTGACTATACTTGCCACCCAGCCAGCGGTAACCACGGGATGCACCTGATCTCAGATGTTAACAAAGAGGGGAGAAAGTGCTTAGAACTGGTGAAGTGGCATAGTATTACCCCACAGTGAAGGTATGTTAGGATATTTTTAGCACGACTATTCTAGCTTTTAATTTTGTTTTTTTTTCTTTTTTATTGAATGGTAACTATGTACATTAATGCACTTCTGGGGTACAGTGTGGTGTTTTCACACACAATCCGAAACACTTCCATCAAATGGGTTAACATAGCCTTCATGTCATTTTATTAGTTATTGTGCTAAAATGTTCATATTCTACTATTAGAAAGATTCACTTGTACCCTTGTAAGATAATCCACATAATTTTTCCCTCCATTTCCTCCTCCCTCCTCGCACCCCACCCTCCTGGCCTTGGTGAATGAGCCTGTCTGGCCACTCAG
>NW_003852474.1:6962695-6970676 GCF_000181295.1 Otolemur garnettii | reverse complement strand
TTTTTCATATATCTGTAGGCCGTGCACCGATCTTCTTTAGAGAAATTTCTCTTCAAGTCCCTTGCCCACCCTGAGATGGGATCACTCGTTCTCTTCTTGCTAATACGTTTTTAGCTTTTAATTTTGAAAACAGATCTTTAGCTCTCTGAATCTGCTTGTTGACAATTAGGATGTTGAAAACACCAACTTCCTAATAAGAAAAATGCAGTTAATATTCCTTGAATATATATTATACTGAATACAGATTTTTTTATAATCATAGCTGTGTACATTAATGCATTTATGGGGTACAATGTGCTAGTTTTATATACAATTTGAAATACAACAAACTGGTTAGCATAGCCTTTACCACACTCTCTTAATTATTGTGTTAAGACATTTATACTTTACACTTAATAGATTTGACATGTACTCTTGTAAATGTGCCATAGGTGTGGTCCGACCAATTACCTCCCTCCACCCATCCTCTCCCCTCCCCTCCCCGTCCTCTTCCCCCTTCATCTTGGGCTGTAGTTGGGTTATAGCTTTCATATTGAAGTGTGGGTGATGATATATTGGCTTCATAGTAGAGCTGAGTACATTGGATACTTTATCTTCCATTCTTGAGATACTTGACTGAGAAGAATATGTTCCAGCGACATCCATGCAAACATAAAAGAGGTAAAATCTCCATCTTTTTTGAAGGCTGCATAATTGAATACAGGTTTTAAAGAATGATTAAAACCCAGTACTTTTTGGCAAGTAACTTCCACTGAGATTATTTTTAAAAACATGAAGAAATATTTCAAAATACATATATATGTAGTACCTAAAAATTGTACTTAGTAAAAAGTTGAATAATTAACAAGTCAATCCTTTACCTTTTAGCAAACATAGTAGAAAAGCATTAAAAACCTGCAACTTTTCCACTGAACTCCAGTCTTGGTGACAAGGGAAGACCTTATCTCTAAAGAAAAAAAAAAACACCCCAAACTCACAACTTTCTGTTTTATCTGGAATTTGACATGTACAAATGAAATAACACACACTCTCCAGGCTGTATCTAGATATCAGTGCAGCTCTCTCTTACGTCCCTTACTGATCTGGGCGGCACTTTCTCCCTCTGGTTTAGCTTCTCGTCCTACTGGGAATGAAATGTGAGGAGTTAAGTACACTTAGCAGATATATATTTCGTAGTATAATGCTACAGTTCCCAAACTGTATGCTGAGATGCCCCAGAACCCTGTGGCAAATTCATGGCAACAAGATACTCTAAGTGTTTACGGGAAAACACATATCAAACATCACAGGAGCTAGATAGGTCACTGTTTCAACTGTAGCTGGTTCTGTATCCCTTTTGATGATCTCATATCTTCCCAAAGCTGAGTTTTTATTGGTTGCTGTGAGAGAAGCAGGTACAGCTCAAAAATTATGGAGCAGGAAATAGTGGCATCTGAGCAAAGTTCAGGATTCAAGAAATCACGCAGCACCCAGTAGTCAATCATGCCACGTTAATAAGTAATAGAACATGTATATTACTTTTCTTTCAATTTTCACATGCTTTTTTCAAGCAGCTTAAAGTTTTTAGGACATAAAAGCTTATGAAGTTGTCCATTCTACTTAACACAGATATACACAGTATCCCTCAGTGTGGAGGAGGGTGATCCAGGACTGACTGTGTAACCAAATCCTCTCCCTTGAGGCTGGCAGTGGGTACTATGGAATTTGTCTACACAAAAAGGCCATATAGGCAGGTTTTGCATCCTGAGAATAGTATACGTTCAGTGTGCTTTTGGTTGAAAATAAGCCAGGTATGAGTTCAAACCCATGTTCAGTGGTCAGCTGTGTTTCTTTTGGCTTAGGGGCATGAAAAAAATCCATGAACCAATGGAAGTTGAGGAACCCCTGGATTAATACATTGATATTCAGATTTATAATAAACTATGTTGACTGGGAAAAATTCATTCCCGAGGCTTGATTATCTTTGAATTAACAAAGGAGATAGTTGAAAATGTCAGGCTGAGGACTAGACCCTGAAACCTCAGGTGACTCCAAAGTCCCCCCAAAGGATCAACCTTCCTGGAATAAATAGCTTTGTCTTCATCATCACCGACGGCAGTGCTTGTTGGCCTGTCAGGGTACCGGGGAGTGTGTGCCTGAAGTTTCTCATCTGTGGAAAGGACCCGACCCAGACGTTTGTGTGGGGATTAAGTGAGCTAAGATTTGCAAGTACTTGAAGAGTTTGATTGCTGTCACCGTTACAGGAATGGTGATCATCCTCATCGTCACCAGCAGCAGCATCCTATCCTTTAAAGGATCCAGGTTTTGGCGTCATGAACGATTTGGCCATTTGAGATTAATTGCTTGGTCTAGTACGTGGCAATTACTGACTTGGCCTTATGTGCCTTAGAAACTCATATGGTAGCTTTGTCAGTTCAATTGCATCTTTTAATGCTCTTATTTTGGAAACTTCATATAGTCTTCCTTTTTATGTTTCCACCATTACACAATCCTCCTGCTATAATCTATTTTTTCCTGTAGCACTCTCACATTTTTGTTCTGATGTTAAGAAGCGCCCATTTTTCTCCCTAGATCATCTTTACTCTCTTGGTGTCTTAGCCAGAGTCTTTCGGTGTAAAGCACACAAGGCCTTTAGGTTCTCACAGTGTGACGACTCCTCCACGGGGATTAAATGCTGCATCACAGTCGCCCGGGTTATCTCAGACTATTCAGCAGCCCTCTTTGCAAGCCATCCACTAAGTTACAGGCATGTCATCAGCGTGAGAGGACAGAGGCATCCTGAGGATTAGTGCTGCGCTGTGTCGCCTCTGGGCCACTCGTATTATCTTAAGCGATTCCAAGACGTGAATTCTTTTAGAATAATGCACACCCCTTAGAGGCAAGTGACCACATTCAGAGAGTGAGATGGAGGTCAGTAGGGTTCAGGGCACAGCTTCCATTTCTCATTGTGTTAGAATGAGTATGAGGGGGAAATAGATGCAGACAGGTGTAGGAGGGGAAGCAGAAGGACGTTCTCTGAGCCTGAGAACTCCTCCCAGGCTTCTGGTCTTCTCGACTCACCCCAGCAGATCCCGCTGCTTCTAGTGAGAAGTCTGGGGAGGATAAGCTTCGTGTTAATGTATACATTCGTATGCTTCAGCCAGCAAACGATGGATGGGAGAGGGAAGCTCTTCAAAATGAATTGAGTCATTCAGGATCTGCTTCCAGGGATTTCGTGAGCCTGGGGCTGCTATCAAATAGATGCAATTCTTTCCAGAACTCTCTCCATGTCTACTCGGACTTGTGACCTTTCACAGTTTAGACCCTAAACTCACTCAGGACACAATTTAAAGAAAGAAAGGGGCAAGGAAGGAAGAGAGGGAGGGAGGGAAGAATCAACGATGTCTGGCGGCCCCGTGTTGGCAAATATTTTAAAATTAATGAATTTGTCTCCTCTCTACTGCCAATAGAACAGAAGGTAGGTAAGAAGCTGTGCCATTTTTATTCAGGATTTTATTTGAAAAAGATCAACTGAAGGGAAGATTTCTTTAATTTTCGACTGAAAGTTAGTTTAGAGGAGACTTTGGTAAGGGATTTTTCCATGATCCATTGGCATCACAATCAGGGTTTGACCCCATGGTGGCAGAAGGAGAGTTATGAAAAAAGAGTTTCTGCTGGAGTCTGGGAAGCATTATCCTTTACTGACTGGATGTGCTGGTGGGTGCGTATGCACGGTATGGAAGCAAAGAAACCCAGCTCCTACGAGCTGAGCTCCTGGAGGGCCTGGGAGGCCACTGTCATGCCGTGTCCTCTTTTGGAGACAGCAGGCCTGCTGAGTAAGCACAGAAGAACTCAGGGAACTCAATGTGTGCCCAAATAAAAGCACTGCTAATGGGGGGCTCACCCCTGAAGAAGCAATCTCTGGCTGCATGGTGGCTGCAGAGATTAAATTAGCCCCTGCCTAGGGCCTGTAAGAAATCAGGTCAGGACCAAGAGTCATCAGGAGGCTGGGTCTGAAAGATGCATAATGAACTTGTCCTTTCCTAGGGAGAGGTACCTTTTTATGAGATTTTTCTCAAGGTATGCAAAACAGATGGGTTTCCTGGGAGCCTCTGATCTCTGTCTTAGCAAGGAAAGGCAGAAAGAAACAAAGGATGCTGAGTAGATACTGGAGGCTACAGGTGGAGTCGATGCATAAAGTTTAGACTAAAGAAAATTGGACCCAGCAGGGGGCCTAAAAACCTGTGGTCTTGAGCTAAGCGACCTCAATTTGAATACTTTTTCCTACTTGGTAGCTGTGTGACTTTGGGCAGTTTACTTACCTATTCTGAGCTTCAGCTTCCTCAACTATAAAATACAGATAATAATAATAGTGTAAGCCTCACAGGACTGTTACAAAGATAATAGTATAACCATCATACAAATAAATATTTGTGTCTTGCCTAGAATAGGGTCTTGCACACAGCAATCATTAAGTGCTTATTATGGAAACCTGTACATCAGACCTGGAGGTCTAGTTGCTATTGCGGCCTACAACTCACCACAAACCAAGTGGCATAAACAGCCATCCTCTGCTTATACTCACACATTCCATGGCCAAGATCCAATGGCCTTGGCTCACCTGTGCTCAGTGAAGAAGCCTCAAAACACTAGGGGGTGTCAGGACAGACAGCTTGGTAGGTGCTCTGCCATGTGGGATAAGAGAAGAGTTTCTCTAGAATAAGATTAGGATATAAAAGTATAGGCTTTATTTTATCTTTTGGGAGAGTGGAAGAAAATTGGAGAAAGAGACAACAGGGAGAGTAGCCTCCCAAATAAAGAAAGGAAGAATGCCTACAGTTGAGCTTAAGCAGTTGCTGAATTTAAGGGGGACAAAGAATAAAAAAGGTACCTGCAGCCAAATTCACAAGGTCTTGTGGATGTGAAAGCTGTATCCATTTTTTCTCCTGCAGGTTGAAGAAAGACTTTTTTCCATGTGTTTTTGATCCTGAGGCCTGATGTTCATGTCCCATTGTTCATGGGGGACACTCAGGAACCCTTGAGGCTAAAGGGACAAATTCTAAGAGACAGAGGAGCTGGTGACTGTAAAGAGAAGAATTTATATTTCTTTTTGGTCTGCTGGGCTCTTCAGTGGTTTGTGGAAACAGAAATCTGTAGGGTGCCCAGCAAGAGAATGTAGAGAATTGATCTTTAATTGTTACTAGCACACTGTAGGACTCGGCATATTCCAGTTATTTTTGTGATTTTTGCAAGGCTGCCCCTTTCATGGGGAACTTAGGTGGCTGGAGCTGTGTCATCCCTCACATGTCTGGGTCTAGACTGAAGTGACGTGAAGGGGGTCTCAGCTGGGACTATTGGCTACGCATATGGTGGGGAAGAAATTGCCATGACCTTGACTCGAGTGCAGCCATTTGGGGAGACAGTGAGAGGAAGCAGGCCAGAAACCAAACTGCATGACCATAGCACGCTCTTGTAAATCCTCACGACCCTGACAAGAGTACACCCATCTCAGGAGGACAGCTAGTGAGAGAAAGCAGGTCAAAGACCAAATGGCACGGGCACAGCAACCCCTCCACACGGTCGTGGAATGCTTCAAGGCTGTGTTCCTGGGAAACATCAGAACAAGCAATCTCCTACCTGGTCTTGGCTGACTCTACAGATAAGGCCCTGGTGCAAGATAACTTCAGCAGAAGGGAGTAATTCTAAGATCGGTCCCTGACACAGCATTGTTTGCTCTGCAGTAAAAAATGATGACATCCCTCACCTCTCATAACCCTGTCCCAAATTTCAACTGCACCAATAAAAGTCTCTTGAAACCCCCAGCTGGGAGCTGACTCTGGTCAGACTCCGCTCAGCTCTTACTCTCTCCCAATAAAACTTTTCTAATCCCTGGACTGGATTACGGACCCACCCCCATTCTACTCCTGATCCCCTCACACGCCTTCACCGTGGCTCCAGCTTTGCACTTCAGGGGGTGTGATTCCAACGAGGGAGTGTCCCAAGAGTGAGCAAGTGAAGGGAGTCAGAAGACAGCTGTGCAGCTGGACCTAGCCCCAGCCAGCACAAGCATCATCCCCAGTACATTCTAGTGGTTGTGGCTGCCACAAGTCAGTTTATATTCAAGGTGGGGGGCATAGAGCCCACCTCTCCATGACATTTGGTCTGATAGGGGTAAGGGAAGTTCCTCAACTGCCACAACAGCTCTGGACATCCCGGGGGCCTTGCTTACATGGGAACAACTGGTACCCCGGCCCTCTTCCGTAGCAGCAAACATCCCAGCTTGGCTCACCCTGCTGGGTGTGCTTAATTGAACCAACTCTGAAACTCAGCACCTTCTCTCACAAGGATGGAAATACAGGACTTTGAAGTGACTTGCAGAGGCCACAAAGCCAGGATCAGAGCCCGGTTCTCTGTGTTCTGCCATCAGCCACAGCCGCTGATAAATCCTATTACCTGACTTCAGTGCTGGGTTGCTATTCTCATCCCACTGAGGTTGCCTGTGCTTCATTGTTTTAATTACAGGCTGTTATTTCATTTAAAAAGTCAGCGATAGGATTAAGGATGCTGTCATTTTAAAAGGCAGACTCCTGGCCTAAAACCTCTTAGTGAATCAGAGGACAAATGTTCCCATTGTGCTGGTTAAAAATAGGAGCAATGGAACAAGTGACAGAATGAGATGAATACCATTAAAGTGTAATTACATTTACTGTAAATGGGAGCCTGGGGACGAGTCTATTCTAGGCAGGAAAGCTCTACCAGAGCCTGTGACATGGAAAACCCAAAGCCTTAGCTGATGGCTGCTTTTATATTTTGAATTTTTGTGGCATATATTGTTACAGATTGTTCTTAGCATCCATTAGCCTTATTAGGGGTATTTGAAAGAACTGTTTCACTCCAGAGGAAAATAGGAACCAGATAGCCCTTTGTGGTAAAACGATTTTTGTTCTTCTGGGTAGATACCTAGTAATGGGATTACGGGGTCAAATGGAAGGTCTACTTTTAGATCTTTGCTTAGTAAAGTATCACAAGAAGAGAAAAATAAATATCCAATGTACTCCATACTAATATGAACTCAATACATAAATAATTACATGTTCATAAGAACAATAATACAGTCCAGTGCGGGGGTAGAGGGAAGTGGGAGGGGAGAGGGGGAGGACATATGGGAGGAGGGAGGGCAGGAGGCGGGATCTCACCTAATACGCACATTGTGAGGGTGTAGAACACGCCCCCTGGGTGAGGGGCTCTTCTACAAATGGAACTTTACCCTAGAAGGGAGAATGACGTAACCTAAATATTGTACAGTCATATTAATTTGAAAATAAATAACAAAGGAACCATGTAGCTCACCTTGAATCTCAAAATGTTACTTTCCTATTGTTCCCAAGAGGCCATGTCGGACCATCTCTGTGCCTACTGCCTCAGTAGTCAAGTGAGTCATGTCATAGCTGGAATGGATGGATTTGAAAGGCAGGATTTATTTTCTTTTTCTTTCAGCGAAAACAGTTTCTGTTTTGCTCATTATAAAGCCACACATTCTTGCCACATACAATTTTTAAAAGTACAGGAAAGAAAGTAAACATCATCCTAAATCCAGCCATGCACAGATAAAGCACGGCTCATATTTTGATGAATATCTTTCCAAGCCACAATCTTTATCGAGATTTATAGATAATTCCTTTTTTTGTCAAAGCTCAGCAATACAGTATATTGTGGTCCTGTTTTTCATGATGATAAATGTAGAGTTATATTGTCGCGTCTAATGGCTGACTGGTGTTCCACAGGCTCAGCATGCCGTAATTTATGAGTTATGACATGATTAATCTAATCGAGTGCAATTTTGACTCATATCCAAAAATTGTTCCTTTACTCTAATGAATGAAAAATTATTTCATGTTTATACATAGACACACACACATACATACAAACACCTCCATGATCTGATGAACATGTTATTTCTTTATGTACTTGGCCAATTATTTTCTTAGAACATATTCCTAGA
>NW_003852474.1:6959925-6962136 GCF_000181295.1 Otolemur garnettii | reverse complement strand
CCCGCCACAATGCTCGGCTATTTTTTGTTGTTGCAGTTTGGCTGAGGTCTGGTTTGAACCCGCCACCCTCCGTATATGGGGCTGGTGCCGAACCTACTGAGCCACAGCGTCTGCCCTCAAACCCCAATTTTTAAAACATTAGCTTGCCCGCCCCTCCCTCCCTCCCTCCCTGCCTTCCTTCCTTCCTTCCTTCTCTTCCTTCCTTCCTTCTCTTCCCCTCTCTCTTTTTCTCTGTTACAATAAGCTTGGTTGGACAGTGAGAGGAAATAGAAGCTGAGAGCAGGACTGGGCTCTCTGGCTGGAGGTCTCTCCCCAGCTTTCCTTTCTCTGCAGAGCAGAGGCATCAGGGAAATCAGAGTGGCTTTAAGTACCAAATTTTATCAGTGTTTGCTGAATCAGGAATGAAACTGAGACAATGCTCTGACGCTTGGCACCTGAGTTAATTTTACAAGGCAAGATAAACAGGCTGTTGTTAAGAAACAGTTCCATGTAATAGAAAGAGTTTCTGCTCTTTCTTCCCCAGCTGATTCTGTGACCACACACGTGCCTACCTTTTCTTTATTTCTCCCTACGATGGTGCAATATTAATGCTAACTCTGACCCTATGTGGTGGCCAGTAGCAGTGTGCGCTTCTGCCCTATAACGGAATAGGGACTGACCAAGTCACCCTGTAATCACATAGTCTCTGGTATTGGCACATAGCTGGCGCTCAGAAGGCCTTTCCCGGAACAAAAGAAAAAGGAAACACAGGTACCTACAACAGGTGTGCTGTTTGGGGGTCTGCAATGAAGATCTGTGACCACTAGGTGTCAGGATAAGTCAAGTTTAAAAGTTTGGCTCCTTGCTAAATATTATGCTTTTATTATATTCATTTTCATGCTTGCATACATTCAGTGTTTCAACAGCACCAACTGAGTGGCTACTGCATGACTAATATGTGCGGGTCCTGGGGGTCTTCTGCCTTGGTGGGGAGAGATCCACAAGGGACTCGGGACAAGGGGCAAAGCCCTGGGAAGGCAGGCAGGATAAGCACCTGGTTACGCAGGACGGGTCAGAAGCCGCTTCCTGAGCCAGGTGCCTTGTAAGGTGAGTTTTCAAGGATAAGTAAGAAATCCAGTTCATACTTTATCTCAGGAAGTCCAGGACAGGCTGGCAGCCCAGGCCTAACAGCTGGTCCAGACTTTGTTCTTGTTCCGGAAGAAGCTTTTGCAACTTGTTGGGAAGCTTGGCAGAGACTTGTGTGTCTTTTGTCTTTATCTATTTTTATTGAGGCGTTCTTTTATTTTTTACTAATTTCTAGCTATTTTTTGCATATTAAGGATTCTAGCATGTTGTCATGTGTTTACTATTATTTTTCCTTAGTTGACTTTTGTTTTAAACTTGTTTATTTTTTTTAAAATTGTATTTGCCTAAGTTTCCTTTACCTCTCCCTACAATGCTGCTATATTAATGCTAACTCTGTCTCTATGTGGCTTCTTTTCACCACCTGGATATTTGTTGCAGTTCGAAGTTTTTATACGACCAATAAGACTACAACGCAGTTTACCTCCTTGGGCCCTGACCACTGGTAGGAAACAGTGGAAGGATGCTGGGAGTAGGTTTGAGGGACAATTAAACAGAATCACACTGCATGTTTTCTTCTGTAATTTCTTTCACCCTGTTCAACTTTATGTTTCTAAACTCATCTCTGTGGCTGCGTATGGCTCGAATAGTCACTCATCTTTTACTGCTCTGTGCTTTTCCTTTGCGTGTCTCTATCATACTTGAAGTCTTCTTTTTGTATACGTGGACATTTGAGTTAGGTCCAGTTTGGGACTATTGCAAGCAACACTGCAGTTAGATGGAACTTATTGCTTCTTAACTTCAAATGTGCACTTCTCTGCTCTGCTTTGTGACACTACAGCTGGACTCTGCAAACATTTCTCTTTGCCAGATTGGTCACTGGAATTAGGTACATTGCAGGAAGGAGGGGCTTCTCCTCCTGGCTCTGGGTGGTCTCCCCTTCTAGCTTCTATATGGAATGGCTGCCAGTGGTGTATTTGACACCCAGTGGCTCTCACTCTCCATAAGTTTTACTGACATCCTGGGGAAGACTTCCTGCCCACCAGCCTTGGTCGTGGCTGTGGACCAGACATCACCCAGAAAACCCAGTGACCATCCTCTCCAGAGGGATCTGAATCCCAGCCAAGTTCGAGCCTTCCTTTGGCACTT
>NW_003852474.1:6956049-6959831 GCF_000181295.1 Otolemur garnettii | reverse complement strand
ATGAGTTTAGAAACATAAAGTTGAACAGGGAGTATCAGTTAATACATCTTTAGGGTACATTTTCCCTGTTCAAGTTGTTGGTGTGGCTTCTGTCTCCTGTCTATACCCTTTGGTACAATCTTTGGTGCCCTGTTGATGAGGGCAATACTGATGGCAGCACCTCCTGGAGGTGGCAGGAGTGGGGGCCCCAGAACACATGGTGTCTGACTGGCTCATCTCACTGCCTCTGTGCTGGGGCAGCAGGCGGCTGGACCAGCCTCAGCTGGCCCTAAGCTCCCACCACCCGCTTGTAGTGCCCAGCTATCAGGAGGTACGTATGTACTGTTGCCTCTTACCTCGGTAGTTTATTGCAGAAATTGAATTACTCTTGTGAACACTGAAAAAAATCCCATTAAAAAAATACTCCCATCTCGTATTTGCAATTGGTGTCCAAGGTTCCTGATTTCCTGGGTTCTGATGCCATGGCACTGATGTGATTCATTACAAGGGGCTGGATTTTAGAGACACCAGCAGGGTGATCCAGCCAGGCTCAGATGCCATCCTACTCTGAGAGTTGTTTTAGTCAGTCTCACTGCTGAGAGTGGGGGAGTTTCCTAAACAAACTGTTCTCCCGGGCAAATCAGGAAGATAGAACACAATTTCCTCCCACTCTGCTTGGGATAATGGGTCACAGGCTGGTCTCGAGCTCTTCCTCCACTGAGATGTTTTGTTCCTTGTCCGTGTGAATGCATATGCAGCCCCACATCCTTTCAGAAACCATCCCCAGTACCCAGGCTTGATGTCCAGCAGACACGTCCAATTCTGCTGCTTCACACTTCAACACGCTGCATGTGCCCTCTGTGCCTCTGTTTCCCTCCAGCTGTGTGACCAGGTGGGCACAGTGTCCCACGTCCAGTATCAAGAAACAATGGGAAGTCCCACCTGCAAGTACAACTGTTGGGTGACCAGGTGGGCACAGTGTCCCATGTCCAGTATCAAGAAACAATGGGAAGTCCCACCTGCAAGTACAACTGTTGGATGACCAGGTGGGCACAGTGTCCCATGTCCAGTATTAAGAAACAATGGGAAGTCCCACCTGCGAGTACAACTGTGAAATGAGTTCCTTTCACATAAACTTTCTTATTAACAAAGGAAGAAAAGCTGCTCAATCCGAGGGCATGTTCAGATTTGCTGAAAGTAGATCAGATTTCATTATTCACTGGGTTATATGTTTGAATTTATTGTAAGAACAGAATAAATAACAAAAGGTATCAGCTTGAAACACAAGAAACCTGCTTCTGAAATTTGCCATCCTTTTCATTTCTTTTTCCGTGAAAACAAAATTCAATGCTTTTGTATTTTTTAAAAAGCTTTTCACGGAAATGCCACTTTATATCCTTATTTTCCTAAGTCTATTCTTCTGCATACCGGTTTGGAGAGCCCCTGGAAGGAAATTCACCAACTATAGAAATATTTTTAAAAAGTTATTTCTGGATGGCCGCTTACAGGGTAATTTCCCCCCAGTTTTCTGTTTTGTACTTCCATTATTTAAATAGTTTCATAGGAACGAAGTTATATTCGGTGAACACAGAGGGAGAAAGGGAAATAGGAAACTCTGGGTTCGAGGCCAAGCTGGCTGGGGACAGCGAGAGTCTGGGGGGCAGTGGGGTCCAGGGTTGGGAGACAAACGGGATTTCTGGGCAGATGTTGATATGGATGCAGATGTGGGGAGCGCATCACCGACCACATCCCTGATATTCAGCCCCTAATGTGGGCCCCGCAGGCTGAGCTGTCTCGTGGGGAGCAGCCGCGGGAGGGCCAGATCTGCCGGGGAACCGCTCCTGCCTCTGTGTAGGTTTCTTTTTCCTGAAGTCAGAAATCCCTTTGAAGAAGGGGGTGGATAATGAGCTTGCAACGCACCAAGGGTGGGGGACCGTGTCCCGCGAGGCTTTTCCATGCATCCTCCTTCTAAGCAGCTCTTGATACATTGGGTCTTCTCCCACACAAATTGCTCATAACTCGTTAGTCACCCACAAACTTAATCTATTGAACAATGACATCCTGTACTCAGGCAGTGCCTTAACGCCCTGAACGTGCCCGCGGGGCTGTTATTACATCAGACACAACCTCCCTGTGGCTGTAAGCATGCTCCATTTTGCAGGGGAGGGACTTAAGTTCAGGGAAGTAAAGTGATCCGCAGAACTCTAGCAGCAGAAATCAGTCTGGAGGGCAGATGCCTGACGTGACTCAATCAAACGACAAAATGCTTCTGATGTCGAATTTAATTCTTGAAACCTTTTCTTTGCTCTTTCAGCTTTGCTTGGAGTATTTGCCTCCCATTTGCCCACTAAATCTTGCCTGTTCTTTATGCCAGTCTGACTGCCCTGGTCTCCTTGGTTTGGGAATCTGATGACCTATTTGGGAATATGAGTTCTGTTTCTTGACTTTGAGGTGACCTGACTTCCCTGAATTCTGCCTCCCTTTCTAGAAAATGGGAATGACATCTACCTAGGAGGAGGAGATGCTCGTCACAGCTATTGCTGGTGCACTATGCGGGCATCCTCGCCCCTCAGAACCTGCAGGGAGGCACGGGGACTATGTCAGTAGAACCCCAGCCTCGCAGGAGCAGGTAGGGAGGACTATGGGGCAAATGCTGATTCCAGGAGGGCCCGGGACTGCACTGCTCAAGTCTTCACCTGCCCCTCGGCATTAAATCTCTTCACCATTGTCTCCCCAGCCACATAATAAATTCTTAGGTGGGGGAGTGGCTCCGCCGTTCCCCTCTGCTTTCTTGGAACTTGGCAATGTGATTTCACGTATTAGATTACAGTTGTCAAGTGCTAAGTTTTGTTGTTGTTGTTCCTTTTTCCAGTTCTCGTGTTCATACACAAGCAGGAATCCCGAGAATCCTCACAGCTGCCCTGGGAACCTTGGTCCTAATCACATGTATTCCAAAGCTCAAAGGGCCTCTGCTGCTGCCAGAGCAGGGTGGAGCTGGTGCGTCCTGAGCTCCCAGCACTCCTGTCAGCATCTGTCTAAATGCTGGGGATTCTTCCAGCACTAGCAGCTCTGCGATTCCCCCCTTTACCATGGCAACGTCTCTGGGTGATTGTCCCTGTTGCTCCTGCCCACCGTGGCGGATTCTGAGCCTTGCCACCTCTGTGTGTGCAGGAGGGCACCCCCCCCACCCTGAGGGGAAGGACCCAGGCTGCAGGCTTACCTGCCAAGGCTTGGGGGCTTGTTTAGAAAGTAAGAAAAACCCATGAGCCTTGGACAGACGGCCTGGGAGCTGTTCTTTTTGGCTCCACAGCAGCCCCTCGACAATGGGAACCCTTGAGGGGTTAAGAAGGGTGGCAGAGAAGGGCCTTCTCCCCATTCTGCAGGTGTGTGGAAGGCACCAGCCATCCTCTGCACCTGTAGCTCACCACAGGGGCTACGTGGGGAGCCAGGGTGGGGCTGTCACTGCCCCACCTGGCAAAGAGACCAGTTGTGACTGCTGCTTCCTTTGCACCCCAGGGGGAGGTGGTTTAGGGGGACAGGGCTTTACCCCATAGCCAGGAGCTCTGTGCAGAGGACACAGACATAGATGTGAGACCACCAGGCTTTCCTGTTCTTGGACTGGATTATACCAATGCGGCAGGCCATGGAGGGAATTAGAGCAATCTTCCCTTCTGGGGGGCTGGTGACATAGGCTCAGAAGGGTGCAGTGGCTTGCCCACGGTTGTGCAGAGCTGCCCAGGCTGGACAGCATCTCCCAGCCCTTCCCACACACACTCTTCCTATTGCAGCTGGATGCCCACCTT
>NW_003852474.1:6952240-6954818 GCF_000181295.1 Otolemur garnettii | reverse complement strand
GGTCTTCAGGGCCTCAGATGGCTTTCACCAGTGCTGGCACGTTTGCTTTGATGGGCCTCTTCCACCATAAAAAATATTAAAAATTCTATTTTATGACTATGTTGGTTTAAAGATGAATTTAATGTGGGCAGGATTTGTTATTTTCTATTTATTATCGTGGTGCTCACTGTTTCTCTTCTGATTTTATACAAATTAAAATGAAAGATTTCCGTGAACCCCTGCAGCACTGTGGCCCCAGCGCTACTTGGCTCCTGCAGGTCTTGGAGGGGCGTAGTGTCTTCTGAGGCCTTCAGAGTCCAGTAGAAGGGAAGGGGCTGCAGGGGCCCTGGCACAGTTCTGAGAAGAGGCAGGGAAAGTAAAGACAGGCATTGTACGTGCATAACTACAGGACGGGGAGCTAAGAGCATGGCAACTAGCAGCCATCTCGAGCCCCTCCAGCAGCTTGTGCACCGAGTGTCCCAATCTCTGTCTTGTGCTGGGAGAGTGGTCACTCAGTCTCTGTCTGTCCTTCAGGCAGTCACCCATGCCTGAACTACAAACCCTGCACCTGGTGTCTTCCGCAGATGCTCTCAGAAGCAGTTTATGATAAGCCCCAAATCATGTAGATCCGAGCACAAATACAGAATGGAGATGATGGAGGCAGCTGCTTTAAATATCCTCTGGAATAAAGCAGGGTGTGGGGTGGGAACCAGATTATAATGACAGGTGACAGACAGGAGCTGATTAGTTCTTAGAATGCCCTTGACTAAGTTGAAATGGCTTCGTGGAGAAGGAATTCCTTCTGGAAAGGAACATATACAGAGAACAGAAGGAGATCTCACGTACACTTTGTACACTGCAGTGTTGTGGCCATAATCATGCAGTGTTCTGGGAGATGGAGGAGCCTGTTACCACCCACCGATTCAGATCTCCAGTGAGTACATTCGGTGTGTGCAGGACGTGTGGCTGTGTCCCTGGTGGACCTGGACAGCCTGGAAGTCAGAATCCCAGTGAGCTCTTTGCTTCGTCAATGTGTAAACTGGGACACACTGGCACTCTCACCCCCATGTCAAATGCAGACTGTCATTAGTACAAAGAGAACTTCCTGAGCAATAAAAGAAAAAAAAAATTCTGGGTCAACCTCCCCAGTTGCATCATCTTTTGGTTTCAATGAATATAAGCGATTCTCAAACTGTTAAGCTTTTTACCTGTGTGACTGGCAAGTTCAAAGGATTGGCTCTCCACCAAGAAGGATGGAAAACTCCATTCTGTTAATAATAAATAACAAATCCAATTATTTCTGAAACATTTCTAAGGAATGAAAATGGTTTCTATCATGTCTTCTGCTATCTGAAGTCCCTAGGATGGAGTCTTCTTCATGGAGGCCCCACACAGAGGTGACTGTCATGAGGCAGATGTCGGGGGACTCTGTCCTTCTCACTATGCCCAAACCCAACACTGGCGGCCTGGGGGTGCAGGGCATTCCAGCCCAGAATCAAGTTACTCTTCTTCAATAGTCACATGGAAGCGCATGTGAACCTTAAGTGGGTCTAATGAATCACACAAGGAAATGTGGAAATGAGGGTTGTTTCAGGAGATAATCCCACTAACCCTTCACTCAGCCCAGTGAAGAAGCTGCTCTGATCCCACATTGTCTGAAACAATGTGGCTTGTAGGAGACAGAGCTGAGTCTGGTGTACCTGGCTTGGTGCCCGGTTCCTTGGCACCTGGCAGTGGGATTATCCTGCTCTGATCCTCACATTGCCCTGGAACAAGAGTGGCTTGTAGGAGACAGAGTTGAGTCTGGTGTACCTGGCTTGGTGTCTGGTTCTTTGTCACCTGGCAGTGGGGTTATCCTGCTCTGATCCTCACATTGCCCTGGAATAAGCGTGGCTTCGAGGAGACAGAGCTGAGTCTGATGCACCTGGCTTGGTGCCTGGTTCTGCCACCCAGGACGGTCAACCTGGGCAATTTCTCATAGACAAATGCAGATGATGAACCCTCCACGTGGTCATTTATCAGAGTCTTCCCCACCACAAAGCCAAAAGAGACCACGTGGACATGAGAGGGAATTGAACTCAGCTATCAGCATTGCCCCAACCAAAAGCTCAGGACCTGGCCAGAAATGAAAACACTCAGCGGCAAAGAAGTCACAGACTTCCTGAGAACCTCATTCCAAAGTCAGCAAGTTGACAAGCCACGGATGAGGCTTCATGGCTTTGTTTTGCACAAAGAGAGGTGTCTCCAAGAGGTGATCACAAGAGGTGTCATGAATTCCACCCTGATTCTTCACCAACTCTGAAACACATCTCATTGTAGCTGAGCTGGGTCCTGCCATCAGATCCAAGGGGTGCTAGTTCCTGTTGCATTTTTACCAACTTAAGATGGAATCTAATGTGTTCCCAATTAGTTATCTTTGTAAATGTTCTCTGATGCCTGAGGACAAGATAACCTGTACCGGCCGTCATCTGCCAGCATTTTCAAGGAGAGCGACCAGGGCCATTTTATTAAGGCAGTTTATTATGAACGTTGCCAGCTGGGCTTATTTGGATAAAATCATTTTCTAGTGTAGGAGTCTTTTGCCTCCAGAATCTGAAGC
>NW_003852474.1:6950460-6952024 GCF_000181295.1 Otolemur garnettii | reverse complement strand
CTGAAGCCTCCTCTTATGCCAGAGTCTGAAGACATAAGCTTTGCTCACTGGCTCATTTATTCAGCAACCATTCAACCAGAACTGACTCAGGGCAAGGTTTTGGGCTAAATACTGCCCAGGATACCCACTAAATAAGATGTGGTCCTAGTGTTGAGAGATCTTGGCTGCCTGTGTGGCTCCTGCTCATGCTGTGTGCGTGTGTGCGTGTGTGCGCGTGTATATGTGTGTGTGAGTGCGGGGGTGTGTGTGTGTGCATGCGTGTGTGTGCGTGTGTGCATGTGTGTGTGTGTGTGTTGGTGCACTTTTGCCTTTCCCCTGGCTGCTGGAGCTCCCTCGTCTCTTCCTTCTAGCAAAGATGGGTTAAGGAAGCTGGGCAATGTTCCAGAAGGCTTCTAGCACTCACTGAGATAATAGATTGTTCTGGTGACGCTCATGTAAAGGTCAGTGTGTCAATGACAGAGTTTGTTGCGGCCATCATACATGGGAGTGAGTGGTGGGTCTTGTGGTCCCTGGGCTCAGGGCCATACCTGTCCCGTGGCAGCTGAGGAGCCAGCCCCAAGCAGCGGGTAGTGAGTGCTTGCTGGGCCACCACAGTGACTTTCTCTGCCTTCTTCAGCTTTTAATTCCCTTACTGCTAAGCATGCTTCAGATTTCAGCAAAGAAGGAAAAAAATCAATTTTTTTTTCTTGCAATGAACTTATTCGGGTTCTTTGAACTTCAAGATGGGGAAATCAAAGTCAGAGTCCATAAGTTTCTCAAGAGCTCCTGACCTACTTTTGGGGAAATCCGTTCTTGTCGGAAGTATAAACCAGGCTGCTGCTTCCAATGGCTGAGATGTGTTCTCAGAAGCATGTGGGCAGCTGGGTGGCGTGGGGTCCCCACTGAATATCCATGCATGAGTGATCATGTCTACCCTGAAGCTTTGTGAGTTGTACCTGGGCAGTGTCCAGACCCACATTGCAGGTCTCATGTGGAACCTGCCAGGGCTCCCTCCCCCAGCCCTGCCCCAGCCCCTCCTGCAGACCTGTCCCTGCAGCAGCCAGAGGCTCTCACCAGCCTGAGCCAGCGGACACTTGAGGAGTTCCTCATTTGGAGACAGATGACTCAGTGTCCTAGTCATCCTGCTCTGCCCTTGTAGCTCAGTCCTAGTAAGCCTCCTGCCTTTCCCAGCCAAGTTCCCATCTTGCCAACAACTGGGTAATGAGGCCCTTGCACTTGGAGTCCTGCCTGGATACCCCCTCCTGCCCTGGTCTGTGTCCCCTGCTCTAGGCCCCAGGCTCCAGGCCCAGGACTCACTCCCACACCTCTGCACCTGGGCATTGCCCATCGCCCTGACCACATGCTGACATTCTGACCTGGCCTGCTGGGGCACATCTTTACTCTCACAGCTTCTTCCTGAGTGCTGGGGCTGGTGCCAGCCCTGACTTCCTCCCTGCATGTTAGACCTTTCATACGCTTCATAAACTGCAAAGCTTCTCTCCTACAGAGAAAAATTAATTTTCACATTTTGTGATTCCATTATTAGAGTTGAGTGTTCACATCACTCATACACACACACACACAC
>NW_003852474.1:6949246-6950364 GCF_000181295.1 Otolemur garnettii | reverse complement strand
TACTCTGCCACCCCTGTAGCCTCCTGCCCATTGGGGAATTTGTCCCACTTCATGCTCAGAGGGGGTTAAATTGCTGCCATGAGTTGGAGTACATCCTGCCTTCCAGGCTCTGGGTCCGGATGGAGCTGGCCAGGGCTATGGTGTAGGGAATTGTACATGCTTTCAGATATACTCACCTCCTGGGTCTCCTGCAAGGATTACAAGAAACAACTCAAGTGAAGCACCAAGTTCAGGGCTTGGCACATAACAGGTGCTCCACAACACTGAGTATTGCTATTATTATTCATAAGATAGACATGCCCTGTTCCCAAGTCGGGAGTGAGTTAAGTGTGGGCTGGATGTGAGCAAGGCTTGCATTGACACTCTGCAAAGCTGAGGACCTGTTATGTCCCATGTGTCCTGTGTCTCCCTGTGTTCTGTATTCTGAAGACAAGTCTTCCCTCAGTGGGACACTCTTGGTCTGCTCACAGCTGACTCTCTGACTTGTTCTATAGGCTGTGGGGCTGTTGAGAGGCCACAGCCACAGTCTGGGGTGCAGAGAGCCTTCTCACTCTGACTTCACCATCACCCATGCCTGTCTCTTTTAGGGAAAGCTGGTTGAGCCCAGAGTCCCTGGATTGGAGAGACCCACTTCACATCCCAGATGGCAGGTGCACTGAGAGTGGTTGGGGGCTTGTTTCTATACTGGGTGTAGGAGGAGGGAGATTCCATAAGTTGCTGGAAGGTTTTGGTGGGCTAGAGTTTTTCTTGTGGAATTCTTGGGACAGGGCCAGAAAGGCCTTTTGTTCTGGGAGGGGAGGAGGGGGCAGGGTTTAGGCCCCTAACAATATGTGCAATACTTAATTGCAGTTCAACAAATGACAGGCGATGCTTCTGGTTTATAAGGTGGCTTTGCCCTACATGCACCTGTCATCATCATTGTGATGTCTCCATAAAGCTCTTTGCTGAAGGAAAACTAAAGAAAATCCTTGAGGGAAACCAGTGTGGAGAGGACAGCTCTGGATGGTCCTCAGAGGGTTTGGGGCAACCCAGCCTCAGCCTGGAAGTCTCTGCCTCTGTGCAAATAAGTGCTGGGGCTCTCCCCACCCAGAGGCTCACCGCATGGCTCTGCTCTGTCT
>NW_003852474.1:6948205-6948961 GCF_000181295.1 Otolemur garnettii | reverse complement strand
TAGACCCCTGAACCTGTCATTTATCGTCATCACAAGGTATTGATAGGGCAACCACACCATTTGTTACTCAGACTGGGGTACTTTTGAATGTGAAGGTGAGTGTTAATAATTATTCCAGGAGAACAGATGGGTCCACCAGGACTGTCACCTTATTTAACATGCACTGTGTGGAAAACTATCTATGCTAAGCACTTTGCCTCCTTTGTCTTGAATCCATCGGAAGCTCTCTTAGGTCAATCTATATGTCCTTACTATACATATCAGAAAACAAGCCTTAAAGAGGAAAGGACCTAGATCAAGGTTATATTGTCTGTAAGGGACAGAACCAGGAGGTCTGTCCCCAGAGCCTGGACCTGGGGCCCCTCTGCGAACCTGCCTTCTGCTTACTTAGCCCTTCACTCAGCTGCCCACCAAACACCTGGGGAGTATCAGCGTTATGCCAGGCACTTGGCTAGGTGTGGTGGCTTCAGGGGTGACTTAGAATTCTGACAGCCCTTGCCAGGTTGGGAGTCAGACAGCTTTTGGTGACCTTGGTTTACCTGGCTCTCCGTGGACCTCTAGAGCTGATTTGCAAATGCCAGTGCAATGTGAGGAGCATTCTGGACCCGGGCTGTTCTCCTGCCCCCTCAGTTTGGGTCTAGGAGCTGTCTGTCCCCCGCTTGGCTCCAGGGCTGCACAGTTAGGGTTCCTTGTCGGTGTTCCCAGCCAGGGGAACTAGACATAGTTCAGGCATTGTCAGAAGCGGGGATCAGATGC
>NW_003852474.1:6946891-6947880 GCF_000181295.1 Otolemur garnettii | reverse complement strand
GTGGCAAGGGAACAATGGAAAAACAGAACAGGAGACACAAGGAAAGAAGTTCCACTATCAAATTTAGGAGTGGGCTGATGCATCTATCTTCTTCAAATCCATATTTCTAGGTAATGGCAAAGGCACCTGGCATGGTAGTGACCATTCCATTCCTGTCCTCCTGGCATGAGATTCTAGTCACTCTCCTTGGGAACTTTCTGAGCAAGGAACACTGTTTTAGTCATTACAAAGAGCTTTCATAACCAAAGATACCATCGAAGATATCATGTGCTTTTATACATATTGCCAAGTCAATTCCAGATGACCCGGGTCATGGCCCTGCACCGTGGGCTGGATTATGGAAAACTCCACAGTGCACAGACCTCATTGGCACATGGCTTTGAAGGCTAACATTTACATAAGCTTTTTCCTCCTACTTGCATGTGGTGATGTAGTATTATTTTCTTCAGCACTGGTGGCCACCTCACATACAGCACAGACTCTGTCAGGAACTGACTTAATTCCTTTATTTACTCATTTAGCACTCTCAAGAACCCCCACCCCCTGAAAGGTAGGGTTTTAGTGAGAATACAGTGGCTGCTATAAGAAAGACTCAAAAGCACAGTGGCTATAACCAGGCTGAAGATTACTTTTCTCTCATATGGTGATCTGAATGTTTCAAGTTGAAAGGCAACCTGGTTTGGCGGATGGCCAATGGCCATTGTTACATGTGGCCATACTGCAAGGCAGGCTTTTCCAGTGAAGGGACAACAACTTGAGACCTCTACCACTGAGAGCTGCTATCTATTTAGTGTTATTTATATCTATCTATTTTAGTCTGTTCAGGCTGCTATACAGTAGAACCTCTGTCAGTTGACCACCCAAGGTCTGTAACAAACTGGTCAATTTACAGAGGTGGTCAACATAAGGAACTAGGCCTCTTTATTGATACGTACATGGGGTGCATGTCCAGATCTATGAAAATTAGGTCAGCTTGAGGAGTTGGTCAA
>NW_003852474.1:6917724-6946754 GCF_000181295.1 Otolemur garnettii | reverse complement strand
GGTGCCTTCTAGCTACAACCTCACAAAGCAGAAAGGGCAAGGGTCTCTCTGGATTCTCTTTTATATGGACACAATCCTTTTCGTGAGGGCTGTGTTCTCATGATCCAATCACCTCCCAAAGACCTTACCTCCTAATACCACCACACTGGGGGTTAGATTTTAACATCTGCATTTGAGGGAGACATAAACAACACCTTGCTGTTTCAAAGATGAGGAAACTGAGGCACAGGATAATTAAGACCCTCCTCCAAGAGCACAGATAGGAGCTATGATTTCTTGCTCAGGTTGTCTGGCTTGAAATCCATGCCTTCCATCATTATGCCATTTTGGATACAATATTAACTTTAACATACAATCAGTACAGATCTTCAAATATGACCATCTATCATATCCTTCCACCCTAAATCATCAAAGCCACTCATTTGTCAAAAAAGTGCCTAGAGATATTTGACCACGTGCTGGAGAACTAGATGTCACTTGAGCTCTTTAGTTCAGAGCGGGAGCCAGGACTCGGCTGTGTCCAGAACCCTGTGGAACTGGCAGGGAGTGAATAAATAGGGTTTCTTGCTAGGCTGGCCTGGGTGCACGACCTGCTGCTCCAGGTGTTACATGGCTCATCATCTCCTTCTCCCCCAACTCTGGGCAGCTGACTCCTTCCTGCTGCATTGAAAGACCTGATTCTATAGCAGGAACTTTTGGTGTATGAGAAGAGCCAGGGGTTATACCTCCTTCTGCAGTGACAAGGATCTGGGAGGCACCTGCTCTCCTGGGGAGAATTTTCAGAGATATTTTGCTTTTAAAGAGCTCATGGCTACTGTCATCAACTTCATTTTATTGTGGTCTCAGTTTACATTTCTCTTTCTTCTCCTGTACCCTGTCATTAATATGGGACTAAGAGATGGGAAAAGTCAGAAAAGCAAAACAGCAAGTTCCAGTCTACGGCAATTTGCACTTTTAAAGGCATTTCCCACATGCTACTTAGACGTGGCCAGTGGTCAGAAGGGGGAGTGGAGGCCAGCGGAGGTCTGCAGGCTGCAGTGGTTCATCAGGAAGCCGGGGCAGGCCTCCTGCTCCACACTGTGACCCCTTCACACTGCCTCAAAGCCTCTGGACTGGCAGACGTTTTCTTCTAAATGAGTTTGTTTTCTCTGCTGGGGCTCAGCAGGGCCAGAATAGTGGATAGGCTGGCTCAGTTCAGTGATTTATGACTTTTAGGAGGGTAGTGAACCAGAATTTCCCAGAGCCAAGCTCTTACATGCTCTAGTACGTTGGCAGTCTCACTTGCTCTTTCGGGAATTCAGGACACCTTGAAATCCCTGAGTTCTCTATGTAAGGATCAGAATTCTTCTCCTAAGCGCCTCCATTTTATTTAATTATACTAATGAAAATAAATAAACTCAATTTTTTTTTTATCAGTAAGAGCCTAGTTAAATAAATTATGGCAAATCCATGCCATGGAATACTATAAAAAGAAAGAGATGGCTATTTGAAAAGTAAAATTAAACAACTAATTTGTTTAATTAATAAAGATATGTGTGTATGTATGCGTGTGGAGAGAGAGAGAGAGCTCTCTCTCTCTCACCTCTTAAGAGAGAGGGTGAACCCGCTAGCACTGGGGATACAGCAATGACCCCTGGGAGTTGGCGCCTCTGGAGCACAGACAGGAAATAGGCCCAAGAGATGGGATGTGTGGGCCTCACAGGGTTTGTCCTTGAGTAAGACAGGGAGCTACTGGAGGGCTTGTTTAAGGAGGTCAACTGAAGGAGTTGGTCAATGTAAGGAAGTGGTCAACTATGCGGTTTCTATTGTGTCATAAATCAGTAACTTAGAAACAACAGAAATTTGTTTCTGATAGTTCTGGAGACTGGGAAGTCCAAGATCAAGGTACCAGCAGATTCAGTGTCTGGTGAAGACTCACTTTCTGGTTCATAGATGGTGCCTTCTAGCTACAACCTCACAAAGCAGAAAGGGCAAGTGCCTCTGATGCTTTAGGATGCCCAGGGGTGTGACATGACCAGTTTGATTTTTAACAATGCAGCTTGTCCACTCTGAAAGGTGCTGCTCATGAGAGAGCTGAGTGGGAGCACTGCTGTGGCCCAGGTGGGTGTCACTGTGCTTTGAAGCACTGTGGCAGGGGTGGGCAGGTGAGGAGCCAACAGGTGCTGGGTGCATGTTGAGGGTGGTGTCCCCAGGATTTGTTGGTGGTTCAGATGGTAGAAAGTAAAGAGAAGAACCAGAGAGGATTCCTACTGTGGGGCCAGTAAACTGTGATGCCTTTACTGAGGGGAGAATGGACCAGGAGCAGGTTTGGCTGAGATGGGCTCTGAGATCCAGGGTTCTGCTGTGGCTGGTCTGCACAGCTGACCAGTCCAGGCTGAGGTGTCATATGGACACTTGGTGGGCTGGCTTCAGGCCGGAGGAATACATGTGAGAGTCACTATCTTCTAAACACTATGTAGAGCCATAGGACTAGAAGAATCAGCAAGGGGAGAGAGGTGACCCCTCCCTCATGAAGAGGTCATTCCTAGGAGGAGGACCTGGCGTGGCAGGCAGAGAAGGACCCAGGAGGGAGGGAGGAGGGCCCTGAGAGGCAGAGGTCTGGAAAGCAAGGCAGAGGGAGGAACCCTCACGGTAACTGTTGCCTGGATCCCTCACAGAGCAGAAGATATCAGCATGGGTGATGGAGGCAGATGGAGTCAGCACCAGAAATCGGATGCACAGAGAGTTCTGGAAGCATACAAACCTAAAGGGCAAAGGGCTGAGATTGGAGGAGGAGGGACCGTTCTGTGCATTACTCATGTAATTGGCAAAGAACAATAAATTGAAGGGGGATTATCTCCAGTGATGGGGAGGTCTCTCCCTACTTAGGCTCTAGCCATTTACATCCGCCTGCAGGAAGGGTTCAAGGTGCCCCCGCCTTGCCTCTCCCCCACCCTGCAGGAAGGGTTCCCCTCCATCCCCAGGCACCCCGCTCACACACACACACCTGGGCCTACTCCAGGGTCTGATCCTCTTAGCACATTCTTACACCCCTGACAGATGTCATCTGCCTCTGAACCTGCTAACATAGGCAGGGGAAAGTAATTCCTCAATTGGCTGCTGTTCTCTGTGAAGGTAGAAATAACATGTGACACGGCGGCCTCTGCAGCAGACTGCCACACTGATTTGGTTCTGTTGTGATCGTTATTTCCTCACGGAGCTTTTTCCTGAGCTATTTTGTGTTCTGTTTTGTGAAGATGCGCATTCCGAGCATTTCCTCCTTTCTGAAGGATCCGTTCCATCCAGGCATTCCCAACCCTTTGAGGCAAAACAAATATAACCAAGGACACTCGACACTCACATACACACTTTCTCCGTCTCTATCGTGCTGAGAGTCTCAGGGTAAATGAGCCAATTTGTTTTCATTTAAATATGAAAATAGGATAAGGAGAAGTAAACCTCATGAACATGCATGAAAGAACACAGAGCTCGAAGCTGGAGGGGGGAGAAGAAAGATAAATTTGTCACATCTCTCATGATGAACGATGTTTGTGCAATTACACAGAGTCATCCCAGTGGCTGCGAACACCTTGGTGCATTATATTTTTATCTGCAGGGCCGTTACCCTCATGTTTCCTGTCATAGAATCTAAACATCAGAGATCTGTGGAGGCGGGGCATGCAGACTCGCAAGGATGCTGAGTTATGCCAAGCTGTGCTGAAAAGTAGGTCAGTGGGTCACTCGCGCAAACCTGAGCAGAAAGGAAGTCTGTCTGACCCCTGTGAGGGCCAGTGCTCCTGAGCCAGGGCAGCAGCTTGGTGGAAACCTGGATGAGGAGGCTGGATGCAAAGTAGCTGCTTCCATGGAGCAAGAAAGCCCTAGCAAAATCTTGAGTAAGGTCATTTTTTTTTTCTTTTTTAAGAGACAGAGTTTTACTCTGGAGTGCAGTAGTGTAATCATAGCTCACAGCAGCCTCGAAATCCTGGGCTTGAACAAGCCTCTTGCCTTAGTCTTTTGAATAGCTGGGACTATAGGCACACACCACCACGTTGGGTAATTTTTTTAACTTTTATTTTTGTAGAGACGTGGTCTCACTATGTTGCTAAGGCTGGACTTGAGCCCCTGACGTCAAACAGTCTTCCTACCTCGGCCAGCCAAAGTGCTGGGATTGTAGGTGTGAGCTACTGTACGAAGCAGCCTTGAAGTGGAGATACAGGAAGAGTGAAAGATGGGGCTGGAATGAAGAGTCCCTCTGGAATTATGCAGCGGCAGACAGCTGTGGCACAGAACAAGAGAACAGTGCATGAATGTTTGGGTGGCCCTAATGAGTGCAGGGTTCAGGCACATTGCTTGGAGCTTACTGAAGAACTAGTAAATGAAATCACAATTTAATGCAACGTTTCAGGGTAGCACAGCAGCTTGGAAACTTATTTCACTCAACATCCTGCACAGAGAAGGAATCTGTTCCCAGAATGCCTGACAGAGGGCCTGGACATCAGCTACATGAAGTCCACGCACCATGGATGCTCAGGGGTCTGGGGGCTTCTTTGCCATCTGTCATGCTGAAGCATCAAGGTGGTGTTCAAAAGAAAGTCTTTAAAATAATTCAAAGAAGTTTATTCTGAGCCAGTATGAGTGACCAGGGCCCTCTGGAGACATCATCCCCAGAGTTACTGAGAAAAGCATGACTGGGTTACTGTTTGGTTTTATACATTTCAGGGAAATAGGTTTTCAGGTAAAATCAGAAACCAGTGCAATGGAAGGAATACATTGATTTGGCCTGAAAAGGTGGGATATCTTCAAGCAAGGGCTTACAAGTAATAGGCAGATTTAGAGATTCTCTGATTGGGATTTGGTCGAGAGAGTTAAACTTTGTCTAAAGTTTGGAGTCAGTAGGAAATTAGGCCTAAATTAAGACAAGGGAGTCCCTTAATTATAGAGGAAGCTGTAATATACTGACTCACAATGACCTGTTAAGCAAATTGAGGGTGGGAAGGCATGGCTCCATCTTTGCCTGGCATGGCCTTAGGTCCTATTTATACACAGGGTGACAAAAAAGTGTATATACATTTCAAGCAAAAAACTGTATTCAAATTGTAATAGTCAAGTCACATTTGACTTCTACAATTACAAGAGGTGCTCAAAAGTAACTTACATTCAGCTTTTGTTATTGATATATGTTGGGTATTATAATTTCAATGCAGTTTTTGCCTTTTGTAAAATGTGCATAAATTTTTTTGGTACCCTCTGTCATTTCACAGCTTATTGCCACAGAGTGTCTGTTTTGTCAGTCTCATGATCTCTGCTTAACATTGATGCTGGTCAGCTATTGTCTCTAAACTCCAAAAGGGAGGGGGTATAATGAGGCATGTCCAATCTCCTGCCCTGTCATGGCCAGGAACTCAGTTTTCAGGGGTACCCTTGGCCAAGAGGGCACTCAGTGGGGGGTGGGCTAGGCCTGTGGAAACTTGCTGACAGGACCCTCCAAAGTCCTGTCCTTTCTGTTGGTCCTCTCCTGCCCTTGGAGATACACATAGGTACCCAAACCTCTAAGTCCACTGGGTAGCATGCCTGGCCCCATGGCCTTCTCCCTGTCCAGCTCTACTAGCAGTCTCTCCTGTGGAATGGTTTCTGGCACCTTCACTACCCTGGCCACCTCCTGTCTAGCTGTATCTCCTTGTAATTCCTCAAGCATAGTTGTGTAATGGAAGGAAGGATTGTTTTTTTGTTTTGGTTTGGCTGGGGCTGTGTTCGAACCCATCACCTCCAGCATATGGGGCTGGCACCCTACCCTTTTGAGCCACAGGTGCCGTCCAAGGAAGGATTTTTTTTTTAACACACTGAAACCATTTTAGAGATCCAGGACGGAGTTTGGACTGAGACAATATAAATGGTTTTGGTGATGCTTCCAGGACAGGTTGAGAAAGACTGGCAGTGTCCCATGTCCCAGGAGCTACAGAGCTTGGCACCTGGAAGTCTCCTGGGTGCCACCCCAACAGAGGGAGGGAGGAAGCCTGGCACTGAGGGCTGTCAGAACGGGAAGACTATGTCACCAGAGTCCAGGCTGTAGCCCTAACCTCTACGTTAATGCTCCTGGGGCTATGTTTGGTCTGCAGTGGAATCTCTAGTCCCAGGAACTTTGGCTAACTGGAAAAGGGAGCTACTTTCTCTACACCAGCACTCTCCCTTCAACCCTAAAGAAAATGCTGTAGGTCTCAAGCCTGGGGCTTTGGGAGGAGACTATAGTCCCTGGAATGGCAGGTTATCTGCTTGGGGCAGGATAGGCTCCCACCTCAACTCCCACATGCTCCAGACTCAGAGAGGAGAGCCTGAGAGCCATGACTGGCTTGGCTCTGAGCCTATAGACCCCAGACCTCACTGCTATGCACCCCTACTCTTCCTGCTAGCTTGGGGCAATCCTGGCCCACCACAGTAGCTCCTCATATCCTGACCCACGGGTTTCTTTAGCAGACCTTGTGCAATTTGCCTGGGTAGTTACCCTTTTTCTTATGCTCATTTATAGGCCTTCTCAGCCCCTTTCCAGATCTCAGGATGCAAATTTCTCACAACTGTTTTATCTGCAGTCACTGCCCATGGCCACGGGGATGGGCAGACACTGTGGAGGCCTCAGATCCCCACCGGCCTCAGGCTTTCTGTACAATGACATTAGTCAGGAAAGCAAATAAATGGCATGCCTTTCCCCTCTGTTATTATTCTTTCTGAAAAAATAACTCCTTATGACTATGTTTAGGCAAAATTTCCTAGGACTTCAAACTAATAATTCTAAAACCCTTTACTCATATTTTAAGCTATTATTTATTCTCTAACCCCATGTAGTTCTCTGTACAGAGGACAACTGAATAGCTGGCAAACACTAGAACTGAACCACCAGGCTCTGCCCAGTGCCAGGGCAGAGCTGCTGCTCCCAGGCGCAGAAGGTTTGTATCTGAGAAGTCTTTGGACCATAGGACAAAGGAGCCCTTGGAAGGCATGGTTCTATGTCATAGCACCCCACAAAGCTGACTCAAAGCAGCACGGAAAAGATGCTTTGAGCTACAAGATGCAATCTGTCTCCCAGACATCCGCTCCCCTTGCAGGAAATGGGGGACCCTTCCTCTAGATAAGAAACAGCAACTGAACTGACATTATTCTCACACCAAAGTGGTGAGCAGTAAGTAAGCCATTTGCATGGGGTGCACGAAGGGGGTTGTGATGATAATGGGTCCCCAGTAGGTCTCTCTCCTGGGACCACATCTGTCATAGGGGACTTGGGAGAAAAAAAGTCCTACAGAAGGGCTCCTCCAACAGCTTTGCAAACAGCCACATGCAACGATGGACCAGTGGCCAGGAGATGAACAGGGTGAAGTAAACTGAAGCCATCGGCATGCTGAGCCTACATCTGTCCTTGGCTGGCACACAGGCTGAGCCTGATGCAAGTCACACCTGCCCCAGGCTTTAGTGAAAGACACTGCGATGACCAGGGGTCATCTGTGCATGGCTCACTGTGTCCAGATCTGTCTCCTTTGGTCCTGCCATCCATCTGCACATGTGTCTGTCACCCTCATTGGACTGACAGCAGATCAAAAAGAGGCCCATATTTTGGTCACCATTTTTGTCCCTCCCACTTAAATAATAATAGCCAACATTTACGAAGTGCTTAGTCTATGCCTGTGCTAAGTTAGGCACATGCATTACCTTCTATTCCTCACACCAAGCTGAGTGGTTGATAGTGTTTTCCTAATTCTAAAGACGGAAAATTGGTCCCAATTACCTGCTAATAAGTGGGGAGGCCAGGATATGGGTTAGACATGATGATCTGGCCAGTGTGCTCTTCACCACTGTGGCCCATGGCTCTTTCCATAAACTTCTGCAGCTCTCCTGGGTACCAGCCTGGAGGTCCTCTCTGCCTAGGTCCCCGGTATCAGGTCAGTACTCACAAATAGCTCATACCAACACTCGTTTTGGGGGATAGGAATGGCACAAAGACCCTCCATGTGACCTTGTCAGCTGCCTGAGCACATAAACCATTATTTATCCATCTTTGTTTCCCCCCAGAAACCCCAGTTTAGTGCCTTGTATATTGAAATGCCCAACATTTGTTTAACTGTATCGAATGCATTCATTCCTCATTAAGAGTTTTAGATGGACCCAGGATGGGGCTGTTTCAGACTGAACAACATTGATCCTTCATCAGATTGTAACCACAATGTGCTTGATGATAAACTAAAAGATAAACACAAGAAGAATGCATGCTCCTGGCAGAAGCTGGATCACAGGTATGAGTCATATCCAAAGATTGAATTCATACAAATACACATATTAAGAGGCTCTCTGATGGTTGCCATGAGAATCATCACTTGGGACTCTCGTGGCACCATGATCGTAACAGTCTTTGCAGTCTTGCACGTGACGTGTATGTGTGACAAAGGCAGAACATGTATGGAGAGCACAGGCCTAGGGTCTTCTCATGTGAGATTGTCCTTGGAAAAGACAGGTATCAAATGACTGAAACTCTTGCAGGTATCTGCTGATAAGATCCTGATCATCTTTCATGCCTGCTTCATGGAGTGACATCACCAGTTCCACTATGGCAATTCTCAGGCTTCCTTAAGAATCTACCACGTGAAGAGCTCTGCACTGGGTGCCATGTGAGAAATCAAGAGCCCTTTGGCAGATTATGTTTGACCTTGAGAAAAATTAGCCCTGCCGAGAATCCTGACCCCTTGTACACATGCCCAGGTTCCACAGTGTTACATTTTGCAAAACGATAGTATAATCTCACAACCATCAATACTGACATTGATGCAGTCCACTCAGATTTCCCAAGTGTTCTTTGCACTCATGTGTGTGTTTTTGTGTGGATGTGTGTATATTAGATTTGAGAGCAATTCATCATTTGTGTGAGTTCATGCATCCACGATAGTTAAGATACTGAATAGTTTCAATGTCACAAGGATCTTTCATGGTGCTCTAATCTCATCCTGCCCCCTTAGCTGCTGGCAGCCACTCCTTTGCTCACCATTTCTAAGATTTTGCCATTTTTAAGAATTATAGAAATTAAATCCTACAGTATACAACCTTTGGAGATTGGCTTTTTTTTCTCTCAGCATGAATCACCAGAGATTCATTTAAGTTCTGGTGTGGACTAATAGTTTGACTTTACTTATTGAAGAGTTATACTCTATGATATGGATGGGCCATAGTTTGTTTAACTCTGCACCTAATGAAGGACATCTGGGCAGATTCTTGCTTCTGGCTATAACAAATAAAGCTTCTATGAACATTTATATATAAGTTGTTGTGTGGACATAGTTTCACCGCCTGCGGCTAAATGCACAGGAGTAAAATTGTTGGGTCATATGGTATTTGGATGTTTAGTTCTTCAGGAAATTCCCAAACTGTTTTTCAGAATGGCTATTCCATTATATAGTCTTATTGACTATGTATGAATGATCCAGTTTCTCCTCATCTCTGCCAGCTTTTGAGGTTGTCACTATTTTTTATTTTAGTTATGATACATGTGTGGTGATATCTCACTGAGGTGTTAATTTGAATTTCTCTTATAGATAATGATGTCGAATATCTTTTCATGTGCTTATTTGCCATCTGTATATACTCTTTTGCTGAAATGTCTGTACATGACTTTTGCCCATTTTTTAATTTGTTTGGCATTTACTGTTGAGTTTTATGCATTCTTTATATATACTAGATACTAGTCCTTTGTTGAATATGTGGTTTGCAATTTTTTTCTCTCAGTCTGTGGCTACTCTTTTTATCTGTTTAACATGAATTTGCACAGAGCAAAAGTGTTTAGTTTGGGTAAGGTTCAATTTGTCAGTTTTTCCTTTTGTAGATTGTGCTTTTGGAGTTTAGTCTAAGAACTCGCTGCATAGTTCTACTTTTTGAAGATTTTCTCCTATAAGTTGTTCTAAAAGTTTTATACATATTATAGTTTTATATTTTACATTTATTATCCATATCAAGTTAATTTTGTATAAGGTGTGAGGTTTAGGCTGTAGCTCATATTTTGGCCTACTTAGAAGTCCCATTGCTCCAGCACCACCTGTTGAAAAAGCAATCTTTCCTGTGTTGAATTATTTTTGCACCTTGTCAAAAATCAGATGAGCTTCCAGCACTCTGGGAGGTTGAGGTGAGTGGACTGCCTGAGCTCACAAGTTCGAGACCAGCCTGAGCAAGAGTGAGACTCCATCTCTAAAAATAGGTAGGCATTGTGGTGGGTACCTATAGGCCCAGCAACTCAGGAGGCTGAGGCAAGAGAATCACTTGGGCCCAAGAGTTTAAGGTTACTGTTAGCTCTGACACTGTTACTCTACTGAGGGTGACAAAGTGAGACTCTGTCTCAAAAAAAAAAAAAGAAAAGAAAAGAAAAGAAAAGAAATCAGATGAGCTTATTTGTGTGGGTCTGTTTCTGAGTTCCCTATTGTTCCATTGATCTATGGTCTATCCCTCTGTCAATACAATGCTATCTTACTTACAATAGTTATACTTGTGTTAGGTAGGGGGTAGAATTATTCCTCCTAATTTATTCATTTTTGTTGGAGTTATTTCAGCCATTCTAGGACATGCGCTTTATTATATAAATTTTAGACTAAGATTGTCTATGTCTATAGAAAAATCTTGCTGGGATGTGGATAGCTATTGCTTGCACCTGTAGATCAATTTAGGGATAACTGACATAACAAATATGGGAGTCTTCCAGTCTATGAACACAGTATGGCTCTCCATTCATTTAGGCCTTTTAAATTTATTTCATCAAGATTTTTAAGTTTTTAGCACAGAGATTCTGTACATGTTTTGTTAGGTATACAACTTTTTTTTTTTTTTTTTTTGTAGAGACAGAGTCTCACTTTATTGCCCTTAGTAGAGTGCTGTGGCGTCACAGCTCACAGCAACCTGGGCTGTGGTGATTCTCTTGCCTCAGCCTTCCGAGTAGCTGGGACTATAGGTGCCTGCCACAATGCCTGGCTATTTTTTTGTTGCAGTTTCGCTAGGACCAGGTTTGAATCTGCCACCCCCAGTATATGGGGTTGGCGCCCTGGCCACAGACACTGCCCAGGTATACATCTGTTTAATATTCTTTGGAGTATTTATAAATGGTGCTGTATTTTTTATTGCAGTTTCCACATTTTTATGATTAGCATATAGAAATGCAATTCATTTTTTCTAATATTTTTTTTTTTTGGAGGCCAAGTCTCATTTTGTCCCCCTGGGTAGAGTGCTGTGGTGTCACAGCTCACAGCAACCTCAAAATCCTGGGCTCAATGGATTCTCTTGCCTCAGCTTCCTGAGTATCTGGGACTATGGGCCCCTGTTACAACATCCAGCTATTTTTAGAGCTGGGTTTCGCTTTTGCTCAGGCTGGTCTTGAACTCCTGAGCTCATGCAATTCACTCACCTTAGTCTCCCAGGCTAGGATTACAGGCGTGAGCCACCATGCCCAGCTCTATTTTTGCTCACTTTGTATCCTGTGATATTGCTGAACTGACTTATTAGTTTTCAAACTTTTTTCACAGATTCCTGGGGATTTTCACCTCTCCCTAGAGGTGAGACAACTGCAACACCTATGAAGATTTTACTTCTTTGCTTCCAACATATGTGCCTTTTGTTTCTCATTTTCGTCTGCTTCTTTGGTTTCAACTTCTAGTGTTATGTGGAATAACAGTGGTAAGAATGAATCTTACCTTCTTCCTGATCTTAGGAGGAAAGCATTCAGTCTTTCCCCATTAAGTGGGATGTTAGTTGTGAGTTTGATTTTCGTAGATAAACTTGTCTTTATCAAGTAGAAGTAATTCCCCTCTATTCCTAACTTGGTGAAGTTTTTATTATGAATGGTATTTGATTTTTATTAAATGCTTTTTTATGCCAATTGATGTGATCTCTTACACTGAATGATTTTTTTCTCCCAAATGTTGAACCAGCTTTGCATATCTAGAAGAAATCTCATTTGTTTATGGTGTATAATTCTCTTTATTGGATGAGGTTTGTGAATATCTTGTTGAGAATTTTAACATCTAACGTCATGAAAATTTTTGGTCTGTAGTTTTCTTTTCACTGTCTTTTTTAGAAAAATCCTTTGTGTCAGGGTAATACTGGCCTCATGAAATGAGTTAGAGAAAGTTCCCTCCCATAGTGGAGGAGATTGTGTAAACATGTGTTAGTTCTTCTTTGATAAAAATTCTCCAATGAAACCATGGAGGCCTAGAAATTTTTTTTTTCTAGGTCTCATGAAATGAGTTAGAAAATGTTCTCTCCCGTCCTACTTAGTGGAGGAGATTGTGTAAACTTGTGTTAGTTCTTCTTTGATAAAATTCTCCAGTGAAGAAACCATGTAGGTCTAGAAATTTTTTTTAGGACCTTTTCAGTTATTAATTCAACTTGTCTAATGGTTATAGGATTCTATGTCATTTTGGTTGACTTGATTGTGATTTTTAAAGAATTAGTCCATTTCTTTTAAGTAGTCAAATATATGATTTTAATGTTATTCATAACATTCATAATTATCTTTGTAATGGTTGCAAGATCTTTAGTGATATACCCTACTTTATTCCTGATATTAATAACTTGTGTCTTCTCATATTTTATTTTTATCCATCTTGTTAGAGGTTTATCAATTTTATTGATTTGTTTTAAAAAATAAGCTTTTATTTTATTATCAATTTTCTCTATTCTTTTCCCATTTTCAGGTTCATTGATTCTATTCTTATGTTTATTATTTTCTTTCTTTTGCTTGCTTTGGGCTTGCTTCCTCTTCTCTCTCTAGTTTCTTGAGGTAGAAATTACTCTATTAACTACCTCCCACAGATTTTGATAGGTTGTATTTTCATCTTCATTCCATTCTATGTATTTAAAACATTTCCCTTTAGGCTTCCTCTTTGACCCACCCTGCAGATTATTTGTAAGTATTAATACGTTGTTCAATATCTACTTGTGCAGTTATTTTCTTCTTGTTTTTCTATTATTGATTTCACATTTGAGTCTATTGTGGCTGGATCACACTCTGTGATTTCAATTCTTTAAATTTTTTTTGAGGTTATTTTATGGTTCATGATATGGTCTATCTTGGAGAATGATTCATGGAGACTAACAATAATAAAAATGTGTATTCTTCAGTTTTTTGGTGATATGCTCTGTACATTATAACATTGGTTGATGATGCTGTTCAGATCTGTGTCTGTATTAATTTGCTGTCTAGTAGTTCTGTCAATTGTTGAGAGGGGCATATTAAAGTCTCCAGGTATAATTGTGAATTTTTCTATTTCTGCTACTAGCTCTTTTAGTTTTTCCCTCCATATATTTTGAGAGTTGTCTGGTGCATTCCCATTTAGGATTGTTATAGCATCATGATAGATCAATCCCTTTAACATGAGATAATTTCCATCTTTATCTCTGGCAATTTTCTTTGTCTTGAATTCCAATTTATCAGACACATATCTAGCCAATCCTGCTTTTAAAAACAGCAATGTTTACCTGGCTTATCTTTGTCTAATCTTTTACTTCCAACCTACCTATGTCACAGAATTCAAGGTGAGTTTTTCATAAGCAGAATATAGTTGGGTCATTGTTTAGCATCTAGACTGTCAATTTTAGTAGTTCAACCATTTACTATATTTTACTGTGTATAATGCACACTTTTTTGTCCAAATTTTTGAGAGAAAAATAAAGATGTGCCTTATACATTGGTAGTATTAATTCTGTATCTATATAAATGTTTTAAATTCTTTGATTTGTGCTTATGCATTAAAAGCGTAACTCTGGAAAGCAATAATGATATCCATATGTAAAATAATACCCTGCAATATGATAAGCCCACTCCCTCTGTGCCACTCCCCTCCCCAGCCATCCCCTCCCTGGGCAGGCACTGCATTTGCAGAAACCTCCAGCCACCTGGCCAATAGCATTGCTGCTGCCACCATCTTGGAAATGGGCATGCTGCTGATGCAATACAACCCTTCGCATCAGGACCTCGGCAAAAGGAGGTGAAAGTGGCCACAGAGTGGTGTCTTATTTTGCAAGAGGTGCAAGGTGCAGAGCTGGCCACTCCAGAGAAGCTGGGATTGAGCCCAAGTAGCAGGTGAGAGTGGTCTGTACAACCTGAGCACCAATCTTCCCCAACTGTCCCCTCCTAGCCCACCCTCATCCCCACATCCTCTTATTTCCTATTTCTACCCATATTTGTTGGTGGGAATGTGGCACAGCTGTCCTACTGAGAACCCCAGTAAGTTTGTTTCCTGGTGTGAGGGGCTAGGGTAGGACCTGCCTGCCCTGGGCTCTTGATGGTAGATCCCCGCCCTTAACAGGCTACCTCATTTCTTGCACAGCTGACCCCATTCCAGGGCTATTCATATTTCTACTTTTCCCCCTTGTTTCTTTTTCCTTCCCAATACTCTAAGATTCCTTTTTATTATCATTTCCTTTCTGTTTGAAGAACTTCCTTTAGCCAGTCCTTCAACCTTTGCTAGTAACAAATTCTTTTAGTTTTTCTTTTGTTGGAGAAAAAAGAAAAAAAAAAAAAAACTTCTATTTCCCTTCCATTCCTGAAGGATAATTTTGCCAGATATAGAAGTTGTGGTTGGCAAGTCCTCTCTCTCAGCACTTGAAAAATGTTGTGCCACCTCCTTCTGGAATCTCTGATTTCATGTGAGAAATCCATTGTCGTCTGAAATGCTGTTCCCCCTGCAGGCAAGATGTTGTTTCTCTCTGAGTGATTTTAAGATTTTCTTCTTTGACTTTAGTTTTCAGAAGTTAAAGAACAGTTATGTGTCACTTAATGACAGAGACACATCCTGAGAAATGTGGCGTTAAGTGATTTTTGTCCCTGTGTGAACATCATAGAGTGGCACTTATACAGACCTAGATGGTACAGCCACACACCTAGGCTAAGTGGTACAGTCTATTGCTCCTGGGTTACACGCCTGTACAGCACGTCACTGTACTGAATACTGTAGGCAACTGGAATACAATGGTAAGGCTGTGTGTGTCTAAACATATCCATACTAAACATAGAAAAGGCGATAATACATGGTGCCATGACATCCTGATGACTACCACATTACTAAGCTCTGCGGAACTCCAATGTGTAAACATGGTGTAGTAAAAGGGGTTATCAGCAACAGGCAAGGAGGGACAAAATGACAGATGTGCTGGGAGTGAGTCTTTCATAAGAAGAAAGTGGCCAGCCATGCAAAAGGCAGTTGAAAAGTCATGTAGGTTCAACACTGACAAGTTTCCATTGGATTAGGCAATTTTGATGGAGGGGTGAGAACAGAGGCCAGAGTGAAGCAGTTTGAAGATTTAGATGCCCCATTTGGTTAAGGCTACCTCGTTCAGCAGCAGTGCAAGATCTCTAGCGTGGAAAGTGAGGTGGGAATGAGGCCTGGAAGTCAAAGGCGTCTCTTTGCATGAACTGAGGAGCTAATGCAACTGCAGGAGAGAGGAGGCAGGAGAGGCAGTGCCATTTGCGTTAAGATAACTCATGTGAGCTTCTCTAGCCTCACAGTGATCTACATCATCTTCCCAGGGTCGGCCAGACTCCAGTTCTGAGTCCCCCACCGCTCACTGCTGCCCTCATGTGTCCAGCATCCCTGCAGCCCGGCCCCTCTGCCAGGGGCTGGCCGCTCCATCATGGGTTGCTCCTTCTCTCGCATCTCTGCCCACCAAACTGTCAAGTTCCCATTTCACCAAGTTCCCGTTTTACGTTTAAAGAATGCAACAGCTACTTTTAGAAAGGCATCATATCTAGAATGATTTTAAAGGTCACTGCCTGTTATAGGAACATGCGTTGAGAGAAAAAGAAGTCACCAATTTAATTTTCTTTGGACAGCAATTTTAAGAGATGGTGGCTATTCAAACCAACTCCCTAAAGCCCACTAACCACTAAGAAGGAAAAACAATGATTGTTTTTATAAGTTTAGTTGGTGGGTTTTCCTGAGAGCACATTAATTTAGCTGGGTCAACATGGATAGAGTAGGATTCTATTTTATGCAATGGGAAGACTTTATAGCCATTGCAACAAATCTGCAGTCACTGTGCAAATCCTCTTCTCAAGGACATGTTTAAAGTGAGAGAAACTGCAGTGTTTAGATTATTTGGAAACATAGGTTCTATTCTCAAAGTGGTACCAACAGATGGATTATTATAAACATGTCATGTATTTATATAAGGCTCTTCATTAGAAAAAGTGCGTTAAATTATCCCCACGGTACATCTTAGTTCTAATATGGTAAGAATTTTTATAGACTTTTCACTGTTTAAAATGGTTAAAAATTCAGGGACCTCTTGGCTTTTAATTAAGGGCTATTGTCTTATCTGATGTTTACTTTGTGATCAAAGTTCCCCCCAAAATTGTTAAATGCTTTTCACAGGGAACAGGAACTTCCATAGCAATTTCTGGAAGAGCAGTGGCACAGCTTTCTTAGCCAACTGGCTTGGTGATGACCTACTACAGATATGATCCCAGTAGGGCACCCGGTGTCAGGTGAAGGATGTGCAAGATGGTGCAGGCACTTCCCATGGAAAACCATTGGCAGAGCTGGGTGCTACTCTGGCATATTCTCTTTCAATCTACTTCTCCCTCTCCCTGCCTTTCCCTTCCTCCCTTTACGAAAGAGAGGAAAAGCAAGACCACACAACATAATGTCTGTAAACCTGCGAACTCTGGGCACAGTCCTGATAGCCCAGCATGGTTACCCCCTGGGAGGAAAGAGCAGTGGAAGCCAGGGCTCGCCTCACACCCAGACTCCCGTGGGAAGGCCTTGTTCCTTCTGTTAACTCTTAGCTCAAGGCCTCTTCCCCCTGGGAGTCCTGAATTCAGCTCATCCACCTCCAGCCAGTTGCCTTGATCCTACTGCATGTCTAGACCCCCCAAATATACTCAGCAAAGCTTCCAGCACAGAGCAGATGTGGATTGGAGCAGGTGTGGGTCAGGGCAGAGTGAGCTGGAATGTTTTTCTCTCCAGTCTGGACTTTTTGAGTCTCCCTTGTACATGGTCTGCCCAGCAGCCTCTCCCTGACACTGGGCATATAGATCCCAGGGGCTTTGTGGTCAGACTCACATCTTTCTCTCATTCTTTCTGTCCCTTTACAGAGAGTTCTCAGGACTCCCTTGTTCCTGTTCAACTGGGGACCTCAAGGGGCCCTTTATGGTGTAGAGCTTGATTTAGAGGCTGCTCATCCCACTGGGCAGAATCATCATTTCAAAATGGAATTCTGTGCCCAGGGGTTTAACGCACGAAAGGCTCAGACGTCTGCATTCATTCCTAAGTCAGCTGTGACAGTGGCCATACCTACACAAAACATTTTCCCCCTTGAAAAAATCTCATGCAAGTTCAAAATAGCTTTATACAATACTTGTGCTTCTCCCAGAGATTTTTCCTTTTCCTTTTTTTTTTTTTTAAATCTTTGACCTACTTTTCCTCTATGTGCAAAATACCTAAAGAGTAATACGACTTCAGAGACAGTAGCACCAGAAGAAACTAAGTTGAAGGCATGCCTTAAGAGAATGACTCTGGAGTCCTCAAACACAAAGGGCTTTCTTGCCAGAGCAGAAACAAGGGCATCCATCTGAGCCACAAGTTTGCTGAAGATTCCTGTGGTTGAACTTGCCCCTGGTAAATAGTCAGGACGTTGCAGACGTGGCTAATGGTGAAGACAGGCAGAGGGGCTGACACATGTGCACACGCGTGCTCACAAACCCACCCTACACCCACCCAAGCTGTCTGGCATTATAAAGAAGATGCATTTGGAGCTGGAATGGTGGCTACTGTCTAAAGATGCTCTTCTAAAACAGATGCTATCAATGACGGGATCTGCACAGAAGGGAAACAGATACTCTCCCCAGCCTCTACAGCTGTAAGGCTGAGCCCCAGAAGGTACAGAGGAGGAGGGAAGCGGCTACGGAATCACTCACACGCCCCTCTCTAGTCTGTGCACTGTGAACACAGCTGCTGCCCAGGCCTTTTAGCCTTGAGCATGTGTCGCTGCTTTGAATGGGAAATCAGAAGAGATGTCCTTCCACGTAGGGGAGGAGATTCTTGGAAACTATGGGAATAAGCTTCTCTTCTCTAAACCATCTTCCACCTTTCCTCAGCAGCTCTGCTCCTCTAAGCAGGCTCCAGTAGTGGAGGAAATGCACAGAGGCACTGGGCTGGGAACGGACCCAGGTTCAAATCCCAATTCCAGCAGCTATCAACTGTGAAGTCTCACACGAGTCACTTTCCTGTGCCTCAATTTCTCCATCTGCTAAAAGATGACAATACCTACCTTCAGTGTGGTGAGGGTTAAAGATAATTGATACAAAACCACTTACCACAAGGAATGTCCTTAATCAACAGTAGCTATGATGACAAGCAAGACAGGGTCTTGCATTCCAGGAGGTGCAGTGCAGTGGCCTTGGGATCAGCTATGAGACTGGTGGGCTTGAGTTGGACCCTGAGGCTTTCTCAGCTCTAGACTAGGGTTGGGAAGCAGAGCTGTGTGTGACAGGTGTTAGGGGTGATTGCTGAGGTGTGTGTTTACCTTTTGTTCGCAATGTCTCTCCTCCCTTTTTCTGGGGCAGACTGCTTGGCCTTACCTGCCCTCCTGGCTTTTGTTTTCAGGAATCCCGAGCTTCTCAAAGGAGAAAGAGAGAGAGATTTTTAATTACCTCCCAACTCTGGGGAGAAATAGGAGTTGAGGCTCCCATGAGGGTAGGGCCTCAGAGGGAAACTCTTTGTTCTTCGGGGGCTGCACCTCAGTCCTCACGGTTCCCAGCATCACCTAAGGATCCATGTGGCCTGGAAGAGCAGGAGGTCCCCCTCAGGAGACATGGAGAGCGGGATACTGAGCTCATCAGGGCAGCCCCAGGACCTGAAGTGACATGGCCTCAGTCTAGGTTCCTGGTACTCTGCAAGTTCCTGGTTCTTATGGAACTCTGAGGGATAGTTTGGGGTCCTGATAGTGACTGAAAGATTTCAGGCCTCTAGGTGAGATTTAACTTGCTTTAAATGCAATGAAGTAGAGCTTCCCCCCAGCTGCCCTCTGCTGTGGGAGGCATCAGCTTCTGCTCCTTGCTGAGGGAGCTGCTCCCTTGCAGGGCTCCTGCCTTCTCTGGGATCGTGAGTTACCCAGTTGCTTCAAGGAAAGGAACCCCTTCCCAGGCTTCTGCTGCCTGAAAACTCAGTGAAGTTGGGCCTCTCTCCTACCTGCCCCACCAAGCACAACAGGCTTCATACAGATGCAGCAGGTCCCATTTCCCAAAGGGGCCACTGGGATAGGCACGAGGCTGCACTGACTACATGTGCACCCGTCCCAAGCTGTGCCCATCCCTGACTGTCCTGGGCTGACTTCAGGTCCCTGGGGCTAGAAGGCATCCAGAAAATACCCCTGGCTGGTCTCTTGTTCTCGTTAGTGTCCCTGCAGAGCCCAAATGCAGGAGGAGTTGGGTGCTAGAGAACAGAGCACATGTTGAAAGAGACGCTGAGACACTGGCCCAGGAGCCAGCAGTCCCTATGCTGAGAAACCAGACAGTAATGGTTTGCTAGGTCTGTCATAGCAAGCTGCCACAGACCAGACATTGGTTTTTCCAATGATTCTGGAGGTTGGATGTCCAAGATCAAGGTGTCCTGAGGTCTGGTTTCTTCTGAAGCCTGTACCTTGGCTGACAGAAGGCATCTCATGTTTGTGTGGCATCTTCCCTCTATGCAGGCTTCTGTGTCCAAAGTTCCCCTTTTCATAAGGTCACCAGTAATACTGGATGAGGGCCCCACCCTTGTGACTTCATTTTACCTTAATTACTTCTATAAATACTTCATCCCCAAGTGCAGTCCTGTTCTGAGGTACTATGGGTTAGGACTTCAGGATGTGAAGTGTGAGGGGACACAGTTCAGCCCATACCAGGAACCCTGACTGAAATCCTGAAGGGCTCCATGAAAAATCCAGGCCTTCTAGAAAGTTGTACCTGTTTTCATTTCTTCTGGGTTTTCTCTGTTGTATCATTAGGGCAAATACCAGAAAAAGAGGGAATGAGTCATATATGTATGCATTTTCAGTAGACTTAGAAGAGATCAAATAGCCCCAATCAGTCTGTTTTCAGCCACAAATGGAGGTAGGTTCCTGCTGACTGGCTCTCCCGCAGGGAGTTCCATGGCCCACAGGTTAGGCTCACCACACTCCCTGTGAGATCACCATTCTTCATGTTTGAGTCTTACTCTATCCCTCCCCACTCTTTACCTCTTCCCCTTCTGGAAGGGTGACCCCACCTTGCCCTGAGAGTTGGCTCCTGTGAGGACAACTGACTCTGCATTCAGCTGAGGTAGGAAGGCTTCTTTGCCTCCGATTATCTCAGCATCAGATGAGCGCTATCATCAGAAGCTGGTCCTGTCGTGCCCCACACTTCCAAATGCTTCCAGACACATTGGATCTTTGCATTTGGGGGTATGGGGAGGAAACAATTAGAGTTTGCTCCACATTTTAGGGTTATTGTTTGTGGTTTTACACCTGTGGTTTCTTGAATCATCGCGTCAACTCACGGCAGGGTTGTGTATGTGGGTGGGGATTATTGTATGTAACCTTCACCCCATCCCCCTCCACTGGTGTGATACAGAAAGACACTGATCTACAGAACAAGGGGCACAGCGAGTCCAGGAAGAAGATAAGAATTTTTTTTTTTGAGACAGACTTTTACTCTGTTGCTCAAGCTAGAGTGCCGTGGCATCGGCCTAGCTCACAGCAATCTCAGACTCCTGGGTTCAGGTGATCCTCCTGCCTCTGCCTTTGAGTAGCTGAGACTACAGGTGCTCACCATGACACCTGGTTCATTTTTCTATTTTTAGTAGAGACGGAGTCTCACTCTTGCTTAGGCTGGGAACCTGACCTGGAATGTTAGAATTACAGGTGTGAGCCACTGTGCCCGGCCAAGAAAAGAATAATTTTGAAGGTGAGAGAGTGCTGGTGGGTGCTGGGGAGGACAGGGAAGAGGAGTGGGGGAGGAGAGAGAGAGCAGGTGCCCTGAGGATGCAACTCTGAGAAGTTTGAGCAAAGCCTTGCTGGACACCACTGGCGTATTTCCCTCCTTGTTTGTCATTAAAGGGGAGTTCTGACTTGCATCTGTGTGTGTGTTTCCTTGGGGGTGTCAGAGTCCAGGCACTGGGCTTGTTATCTTCAAGTACAGTTGCTATGAGCTTTCTTTTATGAGGAAACTGAGACTCTGAGAGCTGAAGTCACTGCCGGTGCAGCAATAGACCCACAGATTAAGTTAGTGATTGTCTGACTACAAAGTTCATTTTTCGACCTGGTAAACAGTTGACACTCGCTTAGTACTTATTCAAGTCTGCATATTTGTTCTCACTTTGGCCAATTAAAAAAATAGAAGCAGCCCCAGGAATTTGGCATTCCCAGGCCAACTAGTCTTCTAAAGATCCTGGCTCACGACACTGGCTGCACCTTGCTGTGCACACGGTGTCACCGTCCCTGGCGTCTCTATCTTACCTCCTCTTCTTCTCAACACCATCTGGACCATCTGAATCTCAAGAAGGATGTAACCCACTGGCTTTATACTATAGCATTTGGCCTATTACTCTAATTGTTCCCATTTCCAGGTATTTCACACTTGCTTTTTATCAACAATGATGTAATAAGGCTCCCGTCTCTGGGTTCTGTTTCCAGGGAGAAGAATGGAAGCTTTGATGTTCCCATTCAGCTTGACCAGAAAAACTGAGTCCTAAAAGCCAGCTTTCTTTAACTTCCATGGTAATAATTCCTACTCCTTGTTGGGTTTTCAAACCAAAAGGCCAGGCTAAAAGGCAAAGCAAAAATTTCTCTGCAAATCCAAAGAGGGTGGATTTCATATTCAGAGGCCAGCGGGAACAAAGCCCTGCAGGGATGGATGACTAGGCCTCCCACACTGAAGGATGCGAGCTGGAGTCCATGCTGCTAAGTTCTTCCCAGGGAACCGTGGCCTCCTGACCCAGAGCCCCTCCTTCCGTCCCCAGGGGGTGCCTGAGGGAACAGAGAGAAAGGAAACTGTCCAAGCAGGGCTCAGGTTCTCTCACCTTCTAGCAGAGCCAGACTTATGAGCAAACAGCGAAATATGAGCTATAATTTCAAGGTTGCTTCAAAGATGCCTTCTCCAAGCTAAAGAATTTCAAGAATTCCTACTATTAAGTTTATTTCTTGGGTTGATGGATTATCTCCCATTACTTGCAAATGTACCTTGGAAGCTGTCCTTTGTGTACAGGAAGAACTAGTGGGTAGATGAGCAGGTTTTGGAACTAGACCCACCTTCTTGTCCTGTCTCTTCCATCCCTTTGCTGTGTGACCTTGTGTGGAGTACCTAACTTCTCTGAGCATGGATGTACTCATGTAAAGCTGCCTCATAGAGATTATGAACTTAAAGCCATTTAGAAAAATTGCATGCTGGATAAATACTGGCTGCATCCCATCCATTTTAACATGTTGTGTTATTATTTTCCTTCAAGTCTATGTATTTTTAGATTTCCACTTAGATCAGTGGAATTCAGAGTCTAGACTCTGGGACTCAGACCCTCACGATTTGAATCCTACATCTGCCACTTGCTGACTTCATGACTTTGGGCAAGTGAATTAACCATTTTCTGCCTCAGTTTTCTTATCTGTAAAGTGGAATCAAAAATTGTACTTCCTCATAATGTTGTGGGGACAAATGGCTTGATATGGGTGAAACTCTAGGAAGAGTGCATATATAAGTATCATTACCTTTAACCCATCCATCATTGTCCTCCTCCTGTGAATCACTTCATGAACACCTTTTTAGATTCTTCCATTTTAGAAGCGTTTGGTGTATTTCTCCACTCCTTACTTCCCATCCCCACCCCAAGAGCAAAAACATCCAATGTTATTTACCTGTTAAAATAACTCAGACTATTAAGTTTTAGAACCCAAATATATGCCCCAAACCAGACCAAGGCATCTCTGAGATCTGGCAGTCTTCCAGCCACACACCTGAGCTATATGACATGTCCTGTAAATCATTAACAACGCTTACAGGGGTGGAGGGGCAAATGCTGCTCTTCCTAGCCAGATGCTGCTGCAGTATCCGGGTGGCATGGGATCACTTCTACGGCTTTCTCCACTGTCCCCAAAGACGTGTCTGATCTGTGGAAAATGACAAAAGCTGCCTGGCTGTGAGGTTAGGGATCAGATTTAGCTTAGCATTTTTTTTTTCAAAACTGTGTTCCTTGGTTATCTGGGGTTCATGAGATGAACTATAGGGATTCTTAAAAATAAAGCCTAATTATTGAAAATAAAGACCTGTGGCAGGACTCATGTCTCATTTCATAATCACCAGATTCTTCTCCAGAGCCCAATCTATAAACAGGGAAACTTTGTCTTCAGCACACTCATACTCATTTTTTCTTCACTCCTGACTCGATCGGGACAAATCTTGAGTGGCCTGCCACTCCCACGGTCCTCTTCCTACGAGGTTGCTCCACTGTGGGCTGCCATAGTGGAACCAGGGTCACATGATCTCACAGGCACAGCTGATTGGACAGTGGAGAGACAGCATAGCCCTTGCCTATTCCACAGACTCACTCCTTGGAGAGTGTGAATGTGAAACAGGGAGAGACAATTGAGTGCTTGGTGATGAGAAAAGAAGCTTAGCATGCATCAGGGGAAGTCAGTGCTCAGTAGCTATGAGTTGGAGAATCTGTGAATGAGCAAAGACTGCAAGGAGCAGAGGCCAGGAGGTGGAGGAAAGAGAGAGACAAGTTGGGTGTGGTGTGGTGTGGTGTGCCCCTGTAGTTCTCAGCTATAGGAGTCTAAGGCAGGGGAATCACCGGAGCCCAGGAGTTGAAGGTTGCAGTGAGCTATGATGATAACACTGCATGCTAGCCAGGGCAACAGAGTGAGACCTTGCCTTGAAAAAAAGGAAGGAAGGAAGGAAGGAAACAGAGAGTGAGAGTAGATGCGGGCAGGTGTACGGTAACAGAAGAAAGACCTTTAGGAAATGAACATAAAGGCAAAGGGCATCAGAGGACCCCTGCTGCTGAGGTGTGACCCCACTAAGAGGCCTCCACTCCTGGACAGCTTTCCTCTCCCCATGGGGCCCTGACTATAAAAATATTTCTGGGGTTCCTTGAAGTTTGCACATGTCATCTATATCCTGTTCCCCTTTATTCCAGGGCTATCCTTATATTAAACACAGTTTACTCAAGAGGTCAGAGAACAACACAGATTCCTAAAACGTAAGACTAACAGACCTGTCACATGAACCTCTGGGTACTTCTGCTCCCCCACCCCAACTATGGCCTTTACCTAAGTACTGTGCACAACCCAGCTGCCAACTAACCTCAGTTGGAAGCCACTTAAAGTTCAATAGGGAACCCCATCTGTCAAGATTCTGTGGAATTAATATGAAGTTGTCACATTTCAGATGCTGGGACTGGCAGATGGTAGAGGGTGGATGGGGTTTGATGTTTGGGTTTGAGAACTCAGCCAGTGACCTGCCATTACACTGTATGGAAACACCCTCTATTTTGCCCCTTTAAAGCCTGGCCGTGACTCACCCCACCCAGCACTGCATTAGGGATGGAAAAGTAACCCCATTAAGTTTGTCCCATAATGGAGAAAAGGGACAAGGAAAATCTGACCAAGGGGCAGAGAAGAGACTGAGCAGTCCTGTGTTTCATTTGCCTTTCTCTCACTGACGTTGTAAATTTTGTTATTCCATGAGCCGTAGACATGTCTTGTTTTATCATACTTTGCTTTATTGTGCTTTACAAATATTGTGTTTTTCCAAAATTGAGGGTTTATGGCAATCCCACATCACTGCTGACGTTTTCCAGCCTCGTGTACTCACTTCACAGCTCTGTCTCACATTTAGGTAATTCTCCCAATATTTCAAACTTTTTCATTATTATATATCTGTTAATGGTGATCTGTGATTATTGATATTTGGTGCTACTATTGTAATTGTTTTGGGATGCCATGAACCACACACCTAAGACGGTGAACTTAATAGATAAATGTACATAAACTGCTCCCCTGACCAGCCGTTCCTCATCTCTACTCCTCCTTGGGCCTCCCTGTTCCCTGAGACACAACACTATTGACACTAGGCCAACTGATAACCCTACAATGGCCTCTATATGTTCAAGTGAGATGAAGATTCACATGTCTCTCAGTTTAAATCAAAAGTTAGGAGTGATTAGGCTCAGTGAGGAAGGTATGTTGAAAGATGAGACATGCTGAAAACAAGGGCTCTTGTGTGTAATAATTAACCGAGTTGTGAATGCAAAGGAAAAAGTTTCTAAAAAAAATTAAATGTTACTACACTGAACACATGAAGATAAGAAACTGAAACGTGTCATATGGGCTAATCTTACTGGAGTTAGATGATATCTCAAAGTGGTTTTGATTTGCATTTCTCTGATGATTAAAAATGATGAGCATTTTTTCATGTGTTTTTAGGCCATGTGCCTGTCTTCTTCAGAGAAGCTAAATCTCAAAACTACAGATGTTGGTGTGGACGTGGAGAGAAGGGAACACTTCTGCACTGCTGGTAAGAATGCAAGCTAATATGTTCCTTTTGGAAAGAAGTTTGGAGAACACTTAGGGAACTAAAAGTAGACCTGCCATTCGATCATGCAATTCCTCAACTAGGTATATATCCAGAAGACCAAAAATTATTTTACAACAAAGATATTTGCACAAGAATGTTTATTGCAGTCCAATTCATAATTGCCAAGTCATGGAAGCAGCCCAAGTGCCCATCAACCCATGAATGGATTAACAAAGTGTGATATATGTACACCATGGAATAATACGCAGCCATAAAACATATGGCTACTTTATATCTTTTATGTTTACCTGGATGGAGCTAGAACATCTTCTTCTTAGTAAAGTATCTCAAGAATGGAATAAAAAGTATCCAATGTACTCAGTACTATTATGAAATCAATATATAATCACCCACAATGATAAAATGAATGATAAAACGCAACTGTAGCCCAGGATGAAGGAGGGAAGAGGAGGAGGCGGGGAGAGGCCAGATGGAGGGAGGGTAATTGGTGGGACCTCATCTATTATGCATAATACAAGGGTACATGTCAAATCTATTTAGAGTATAAATGTCTTCACACAACAAATAATTAAGTGAGGTGAAGGCTATGTTAACCAGTTTGATGTAAGCATTCCAAAATGTATATGAAATCAGCACATTGTACTCCATAAATTCATTAATGTACACAGTTATGATTTAATAAAAAAAAAATAAAAGAAACTGAAACAGCCTTATTGATGATATGGAGAAAGTTTTAGTGGGCTGGATAGAAGGATCAAACCAGCCACAACATTCACTTAAGCCAAAACTTAATCCAGAGCAAGGTGTTAACTCTCTCCAGCTCTAGGAAGGCTGAGAGAGGTGAGAAAGCTGCAGGAGGACTGTCAGAAGTTAGCAGAGGGTGGTTATGAGGTTTCAGGAAGGAAGCCATCTGCATAACATAAAAACACAGAGTGAAGCAGCAATTGCTGATGGAGCAGCTAGAGCAAGTTATCCAGAAGATCTAGCTGAGATCGCTGATAAAGGTGGCTACACCAAACAGCATGTTTTTGATGTTGATGAAACAGCCTTCTACTGGAAGATGATGACATCTAGGTCTTGCATAGCTTCAAAGCTTCAAAGGACGGCCTGACTCTCTTGTTAGAGGCTAACGTAGCTGTTAACTTTAAGTTAAAGTCAATGCTCATTTCAGTTATGCTAAATCTACTCTGCCTGTGCTCTATAAATGGAAGCACAAATCCTAGATGACAGCACATGTGTTTACAGCATGGTTTACTAATTATTTGAAGCCTAGTATTGAGACCTACCATTCAGAAAAAAAAAGAAGATTCCTTTCGAAATGAAGATCCTTTCCACTGACAATGCATCTGGTCACCCCAGATCTCTATGGAGAGGTACAGGAGATTAATGTTGTTCTCTTCCTGCTAATACAACATCCATTCTGCAGCCCACGAATCATGGAGTGATTCTGAATTTCAAGTCTTAATTAAGGAATACATTTCATAAAGCTGCAGCTGTCATAGAGGATTCCTCTGATGGATCTGGATTATGTCAATTGAAAACATTCAAAGGTGAAAAGATTCGTCTTTCTGGATGCCATTATAGGATTCATGGGAGGAGGTTAATGTGAACATTAACAGGAGTTTGCAGAAGTTGATTTCCAACCACCAGGCATGACTTGGAGGAGGAAGTCACTGCAGATGTGCTGGAAATAGCAAGAGAACTAGATTCAGAAGTGGTGCCCAGAGATGGGACTGAATTGCTGCAATCTCAGGATCAAACTTGAATGAATGAGAAGTTTCTTATAGATGAGCAAAGAAAGTGGTCTCTTGAGATTGGGTCTGCTCCTGGTGAAGATGCTGAGAACATCGTTGAAATGACAACAGAGGATTTAGAATATTCCATAAGCTTAGTTGATAAAGCAGTAGCAGAGTTTGAGAGGATTGACTCCAATTTTGAAAAAAGTTCTGTGGGCAAAATACTATCAAACAGTATCACGTGCTTCAGAGAAATCTTTCGTAACAGGAACAGTCAATTATTGAAGCTAATTCCATTGTTGTCTTATTTTAAGAAATTGCTGCAACCATGTCAACCTTCAGCAAACACCAGGCTGATCTGTCAGCAGCCATCAACATCAAGGCAAGACTCTCTATCCACCAGCAAAGAGATTTTGACTCATCGAAGGCAATAAAGTATTTTTAGTTAAGGCATGTGCATTTTTTTTAGATAAAATGCTATTGCACACTTAATAGACTACAATTTAGTATAAATATAACTTTTATATGCACTGGGAAGCCAAAAAAAATGTGTGACGTGCTTTATTGCTGTGACTCAAACCCACAGTATCCCCAAGGTGTGTCTATACCTTCTGCACCACTTTGTGGCTTGGTCTCCTCTCAGCAAATGGGAGCAACAGGTCAAAGTGTGCTTAGCTGATGCTTACTGAACTATCATCGAGTCCCAGGCACTGTCCTGAGTGTTTATCACCTCCTGACTGTCACAAGAACCCTTCCAGGTTGGCCTGTAATGGCCCATGTAGACATAGGAAAAGAGGCATAGCAAGTACCTTTCCGGAGATGGGACAGCTAGGAAGCAACAGAGCTGAGATCTGAATCTATTTAAAAGCCCGGGCCATCCTCAGGAGTAAGTGCAGGGAAAGCCCTCATCATGCCTCTGTGCGGTTCTGAGGCTCGCTGGGAGGCCAGTGCCAGTGAGCTCAGGGCTCTTTAGAAACAGAGGGTGGACATTTTTTTCAAAATTGTTCAAATCTCCTCCCAACATACCATCTATTGGCTGCCTGATAGGCCATCTTACAAATACATTATCATGTTAAACCATTTCCCCAGCATGAAACATTTCCCCCCAACTCTTAGTATTTCGGGCAGAATGTAGTAACACCTTTGTGTGTACTTCACAGTCTGCTGAACCCTCTCATTCCTCGGAGTGGGTGACTGCTGGCAGTGATAGACTCCTGACTGTGGTCACCTTCCCTCCCAGCTCTCTGCAGCCTGTCTGGGTCACTGCAGCGATTCAGAACTGGCCTTTCTTTGTCAGAATGGGGTCTCCACACCAAGTCCAGGATGCACACTTACATTTGAATTTCAGGTGAACAAGCAATGATTTTTAGTATAAGTATGTCCCAAATATTGCATGGGATGGAATTATACTACAAATGCTTTTCTCATTCATCTACAATTCACATTTAACCGGGAGTCCTGTTTTTCTTCACTAAATCCGGCAGCCCATCTGAGAGGACTTGCTTCTTTCTGGGACAGTTTTAACCAGTGAGCACCTTATTTCGTTCATGGGATAAACAGAATGTGATTGGGTTCCCTCTGCTTGAGGTGGGGCAAAGGGGGCTGGTGCATCTCAAGAATTAAAAATGGGCCAGGCATGGTGGCTTGTGCCTGTTGTCCCAGCACTGTGGAAGGCCGAGGCGGGTGGATCGCCTGAGCTCAGCTGAATTCGAGACCAGCATAAGACCAGTATGAGCAGGAGTGAGCCAGAGTGAGATCCT
>NW_003852474.1:6912186-6917533 GCF_000181295.1 Otolemur garnettii | reverse complement strand
ATCTTCTCTGGCCTCACGGGGGTTGCTGCTACTTCCCTGCTTCATCCTATGTACTTGGTCCTGGTTCTGGCTCCAGAGCGGTCCCTTTCTATCCCTTAAAGGTTGGGTGCATGTGTTGCTCCCCCTGGGGATTGTGACCTCTCCTGATCGGCCGGCCCTAGAGGTCAGGATGAGGTGGGCGAGAATGTGTTAGCCCTCTGTCCCTGCACGCTCCTCTGGGGGCTTCACACTCGGAAGGCACAGATCCTGCCAGGTGAACAGCAGCCAGGCTGGACAGTCCTTTTGAAAATGGGCTCCTTGTCTAGCTGGGAGAGAGTGGTCAGCAGCAGGACACCAGGCCCTGAAGAATGGAGGACTTGGCACAGATGAGGGAGAAGAGGAGGGAAGACAGAACAGGAGGACCACTTACTGGCCTATCGTGGTTCACTGGAAGTTCAGAAGTGTCCGGGGTTCCCCCAAACTGGGACAAGATGCATCTGCTCCGGGAAGCCATTCTTGGTAGGCAAGAAGGAGGGTGCCTCGTCCTCTCATTTATCCCCCAGCTCTGCCAGGGGGCATACCTGTGCCCAGGGGCACCTGGCTCCATGTGTGAGCTGTGTCTGCATGACTGCAAGAGACCTGAATATCCACCTGACAGCAGTTCAGTTCAAGCATCTCTGTGAGCTCCTAGTACATGCCCAGCACAGTACTAGGCTTATGTTACAGAGATGAGGAAAATGCAGCCCCTTCCTTCAAGAAGCCCACTTCTTCCTGTGGGAAAGAGACACACAGGGAGGACATTTCAGCCCCGTGAGCTGGACACTGCAGCGGCCATGTGGGCAAGGCACGGTGTCTTCTGGGGCCTGTACCGGGCTGTCCCACCTGCCTCAGAGGTGACATCTGCCCCCACACAGAACCCAGGATGTAGTCACACCTGTCATTTCAAACCGCGTGTCTTAGTGTGGGCTGCTATCACAGAGGTCAATGGACTGGGCGCTTAGAAACAGCAGGACTGTATCTCTCACAGCTCTGGAGGCTGTGAGTCCCAGACCAGGGGGCCAGCGTCGTCGGGTTCTAGTGAGGGCCCTCTTCTGGGTGGCAGGCTACTGACTTCTCGTTGTGTCCTCTCATGTTGCAAAGAGAGCAAGAGAGATTTCTAGGTCCCTTTTACAAGAGTGCTAATCCTAATTGAGAGGGCTCTGCCCTCATGGCCTAATCAGTTCCCAAAGGCCCTGCCACACCACCACCTCTGGGGTGAGGATTTCAACACATGAATTGGGGTGGGGAGGGGGCACAAACATCTGGATCATAACATCATGAGATTGAGGAAAAATATTTTTTCTGACAGCCCACATTAGCAGGAAATAACTTAGCACAGCCTGCCCGGGGCCGACTTTTGCTTGCAGAAACCCCCCCAGGATGCTGCTCCTTGGAAAGCTCATTACACGCAGCGCCCGCCTCACCCCTGGGCTCTCTTCCCTTGCCCATCCCTTCCTCTCCTCAGCCCCCCGCCGTCTGCCTGTGCTACTTTGGGCTAATTACTGAGCAATAAAATGTCGGATTTTTACATATTGGCTCTGCTCAGAATGCCAGAAAGATTAAAAGTGGGGCCAGGGTAGGAGAGAGAAACATGTTTTTTGGTTATTTTACCTACAAGATTCATTTGAGGGGGAGAAATAGGCCCATTGCCCTAACTAGCTAGTTGGATGAGAACAAGTTTCTCATTAATTTTAAATATGTCAACTGGAGAAGACGACTGTAGAGAGAACAACTAATGAGTGGTGTTCCCGGGAACAGACAAAAGCACACACGGGAATGGGCTGGGGTCTCGGCAGCTCCTCCGCATACACAGAGCGGCCCTCGGGAGCTCTGCAGAGAGGGACAGCGGCTGGAGGACGCCCGGCAGGGCCGCCACGCTCTGCATGCTACCTCCTGGGCAGGGGCTGGCTGGTGACACTATACAGTGATTAGGACTTTGCTCTGATGAGATAGGAGCTGGAGAGGAAATACTGCGGGTTCCTGGCATCCTCCTAAGTGGCCTGGGGAGGTGTAGATAATGATCAAGGAGCACTGCCACTTAGCGTCCACCCAGGACCATCCACAGGCCCCTTGCAGAGCTATTTGCCTTTATTAACTCATTTGTCTTCTCTCTACCCTTTAAATCGAACAGGTCTGTGGTGTGTTCAGGAAGGCAATGCTGGCTGCTTTCTTAGACAAGCTTAGACAAGAACTCCAGCCCCTGGTACCATGCTCGGATTGCTGTGGGGCTTCATGGGGGCCCCTTCCCTCCACAGACCCTGCAGAAATGGCTGGAAGTGTGTGAAGAGGGAGTGCCGGGCAGAAGGGGTGCCAGCATGGAGGGAAAGCTGTGCTGCTGCCTCTCTGTCCAGCTCATTGTAGGAAGACCTCCCATTCATCCGGGAGCCTTTAGGGGTCGTGCTCCACAGTAGGCCTATTTTCCATTTGCTCTGCCTCTCCTTTTGGAACCAGTCTTCCTCAGTCTCAGTCCAGATGATTCAGGCTGGGGATGGGCATGTGACCCAGACCAGTTATTACAACTGTCCAGGTTCCCAGTGTGTGACCAATCTCCAACAGTCGCACTCAATCTAGGATGTTCCTGGAGGTATCGGAAGAGCGACTCCTTTTATGGGGTTGCTAAGCTAATGAAAGCAAGTTACCTTCACCATCATTTGGGAAAAGACCGCCTAGGAATGTAAGCAATAAAATGCAAAATAAGGCAGAGTTAAAGTTAAGAGAGATGGAATCCAAATATCATGGTTTTAATACCTGGGTCAAACTGTGCCTGAAACCCACAAACTTTCAGTTACCTGAGCCAATGCCACTTTTTCCCTTTATGCAGCTTGGGGTTTAATTTCTATAACTTCCAACCAAAAGAGTTCTGTTTCACAATTGGAGCATATAGACTTGGACAAGTTCTATGGCTGAGACTCAGTTTCCTCATAGGTTAAATGGAGATAATAATGCCCCATGTATAGCTATTAAAGAGCCAATCATAGGTAGGACCAGGGTATGCCTTGTCCTTGGCCACACTTTAACCATTTTTGTCCTAGTTTCCTCTTGTAAAACAGGAACAAGTCTGCTTACCCCCCTGGAATGGGAGCAACTAAGGTAATGGATGTGAAGAGGAATCTTTTTTTTTTTTGAGACAGAGCCTCAAGCTGTCCCCCTGGGCAGAGTGCCGTGGCATTTACAGCTCACAGCAACCTCCAATTCCTGGGCTCAAGCGAGTCTCCTGCCTCCGCCTCCCAAGTAGCTGGGACCACAGGCGCCCGCCACAACGCCCGGCTATTTTTTGGTTGCAGCTGTCATTGTTGTTTGGCAGGTCCGGGCTGGGGATTCGAACCCACCACCTTAGGTGTACGTGGCTGGCGCCTTAGCCGGTTGAGCCACAGGCGCCGGGCCAGGAATCTTTATTCTATACGGGAATGTCATTTTCCCAGGGATAACTGTATTAAAAAAAACTTTTTATCTTGAGAGGATTGTACATTCACATGCAATGATACAAAGCCATGCAGAGAGATCCCATATCCACTCATATCATCTCCCCGCAATGGTAACATCTTACATAACTATGGAATAATAGCACAGTCAGGAAATTGACATGGATGCAATACACTGATCATATTCAAATTTCACTACTTTTACATGCACGCAGTTTGTGTGTGTATGTACTTCGTTCTATGCAGTATGGCTTTGTGTGGCCACCATCACAGTCAGAACATAGAACACAAAAATCCCCCATGTGATCCCTTTTCAGCCATGGCCACCTCCTTCCTCTTCTCTTGCCAAATCCCTGACAGCCACTAATCTGTTCGCCATGTCTCCAATTTTCTTACTTCAAAGTTGTCATATCAGTGGAGTCGCATAGTATGTAACCTGTGAGATCAGCTCTTTTCCCTCAGCGTATCTGCACTGAGATCCGATCACCTTGCTGTGTGTTTCAGGTTTCTCCTTTCTCATTGCTGAGTTGCATCCCGTGATATGGATGTACCACAGTCGGTGTGACCACCGTTGAAGGACACCAGGGCTGTCTCCAGGTTTTTTGGCTATAACAAATAAAGCCACTATGAATACTGTGTGTACGTTTTTGTAAAACACAAGTTTTCATTTCTCTGGGATAAATGCCCGAGAGTGTAGTTGCTAGGTAAGTTCATTTTTAGTTTCAAAGGAAACTGACAAGCTCTTTTCCAAAATGGCTGCACCATTTTTCATTCCCACCAGCAAGGTATAAATGATTAAATTTCTTTGCATCCTCAGCAGCATTTGGTGTTTTTGTCACATTTTATTGCAGCCATTCTGGTAGGTGACGAATGCTCCCTCATCATAGTTTTAATTGGAATTTTTCTAATGGCTAATGATGTAGACTATCTTTTCATGGGCTTGTTTACCATCTGTATAGCTCTTCAGTGAAATTTAAGTATGCGTCTTTTGCCCGTTTTCTAATAGCATTGTTGAATTTTGAGAGTTGTTACATATTCTAGGTATGAATCCTTTGTCTCATACATTGTGATTTGCAAACATTGTTCCCAACCTATAGCTTGCTTTTTGTCCTCTTAATATAAGCTTTAACAGAGCAACAGCTTTTTATTTTGATAGGTTCAATTTGTCAATTTTTTCTTTTATGGATCATTCTTTTGGTGTTAAGTCCAAGATTTCTTTGCCTAGTCTGACATTCTGAAGCTTTTCTCCTGTGTTTTTTTCCTAATAGTTTTATTGTTTTGCATTTTACATTTAATTCTATGATACATTTTAGTTAACTCTTATATAACATTTTTGGTTTAGGTTTAGGTTGAAATTTTATTTTTTGGTTTGTTTTTTTTTGCCTTCAGATGTCCAAATACAGTAAGAAGGTGGCTGTTTACAAGCCAGGAAGAGAGCCCTCACCAGCAAATGAACCCTACTAGACCTTGATCTTTACCAACCAAAGAGCTGCGTAAAATTAAACTTCTGCTGTTTAAGCCATCTAGTCTGTAGTATTTGTTATGGCAGCCTTAACTTACTAATACATAATTTTTTCTTTTATGGATCATTACTTCGGTGTCAAATCCAAGAACTCTTTGTCCAGTCTGCATTTTATTTTAGTTTATTATTTATTTTTTAATTTTGAGACAGAGTCTCATTATGTCACCCTTGGTAGAGTGCCATGGCGTCAAGTGATACCGGATTTTTGATACTGAATTTCCAGGCTCTTGGTCTCGGCGGGTTCGAAGAATGAAGCGACGGACCACAGGATAGGTTTTATTCAACAGGTATAAGTGTTACAGCTCTTATAAAGGACCAAAACTTGCAAGTGTTTATAGCTCTTACAAAGGGGCAAACCCCCTTGTGAGTGTTTATAGTTCCTACA
>NW_003852474.1:6887763-6912052 GCF_000181295.1 Otolemur garnettii | reverse complement strand
TGCTCAGGGTCTCTGGCTTATACAGGGGCAGTTGTCCAATGAGCTTTTGGGTCTCGAAAATAGACTAATCGTGAATAGGTTTTGAAAACGGACCAATCAGGGATGCACTGGAGGAATCCCCAGAAGTCCACGTGAGGAGACAGCACTGCGCCAGTGTCTTTCCCCGCACCTGTTCAGTTCTTTTGGCTACTGGAGCCTCTGTTGCGGGAGGGAAGCTCCCCGTTTTGCTCCAGCCTGCTGAGCTGGCAGGGCCTCTAGCGCCGCTCTACTGGAGCCTTTGGTGGGGGAGGGAAGCTCCCATCCACTTGCTCCAACCTGCTGGTTCCTTTGCCGGCTGCTGCCACCAAGACAGAGGTAGCAGGTCCCCAGCCCTGCTTGGCTGAGCTGGCTGGGGCGCCACTTTTCCGGTATCAACAGCCCATAGCAACCTCAGACTCTTGGGTTTAAGAGATTCTCTTGCCTCAGCCTCCCAAGTAGCTGGGACGACAGGTGACCACCATAATGCCTGGCTATTTTTTGGTTGCAGTTGTCATTGTTGTTTAGCAGGCCTGGGCTCAAACCCGCCAATTTCCGTTTACGAAGCTAGCATCCTACTCACTGAGCTACCGGCGCTGACCTCTAGTCTGCATTTTAATAAGAGATTCAAGTGCATCTTCAAGTCACAGTGAAATGAACCTCTAATTATGGAATTTCAGATTAACGGGAAAAACATCCTGCATCAACAAAAGTGCCTCTTTGCCTCCTAAGTTACCCTGCAGGCTACTCAGCCTCACTGGCTCCTGGTGAGTAGCCTCAGGAAGTGAGGCCTGTTCGGAGCCTGCAGTGATAAGGAGAAGAGGCACATGGTGCTCAGGATGGTACCCACTGGGAAGGGGAGAAAGTGCAACTGTCCCAGGAGAAATGATTTCCTTCTACATTTAAGATTCCTTTCCTTATCCATTATCTCAGCTGATCCCCATTCGTTGGAGGTGAAGCCACTTTGATAACTCGTTTTACAGAGGGGCAGACTGGGACTCCCATAGGCTAATGGAAGCAGGGAGTGATTTTCAGCTAAGCACTGTCTTTGGGAAGTAGTCGTTGCTTTTAGGACAAATTAAAAGAATTTAATTATTCTCCACCTAGCTAGAGCTCAAAAGAGATCTTTAGTGGACATCTGTTAAGATACTTCCGGGATCACCAGGTGAGAGGTCTCCTGGGCTTCACAGATGTGAGATGTGAGATGTGCTTCTCTTTATCCCTGGGCCTCTCATGGAGGATGAACACTGGGGAGCTCTAGAGTAGAGCTGCTGGGACGTAGTTCCCAATTCCCTGGAGAAGAGCATCATTGGCCAAGCCTGAGCCCTGGCCAGGGAATGGGGGAGATTGTCTAGCTAAATGCAATTTGTGTTACTTGGTTGGCCATCACTCATGGGAACAGAACTGGATTAACAGAGTTGACCTGAGCTGTTTGGAAAGTGGTTGGACCGAATTGAAGTGAATGATATGGGACAAGTCTATAAGGCTGATGTCATTGTCCCCATTTTACAGATGTAGAATCAGAAGCTCCTGGTAAGTAAATTAAATAAATTGCCCCCTAAGTCCAAGCTGGTTGAGTGGCAGGCTCCTCGCCAGAACAGATTAATAAGGTCAGGCTGTTCTCTTTGCAGCCATGGTGACCCTAAGCTGGTCCTAAACTGTCTGATTGATTTCCTGGAAGAACTTCTTATGTGGGGTTTTATGTGTCAAGGATAACCGCATAAGCTCAGCCTGTTGCATCTGGGCCAGTGAATTTCCAGTGACACTTGTGCAGAGGAACGTTGGGTGGAGACAAGACCATCAAATGTTAGGGAGTGTTTTTTAGGACTTTTTTGGGCACAAATGATCAAAACCAAATGCAAACGGCTTTAAGAGAATATACTGAGAAGTCCCAGGGTGCAGCTGGCTTTAGGCGTGATGAAAAGCAGAGATTCAAACAATGTCAGCACCTCTCGTCACTCCCTCTGGGGCTCTTCCCTCTCATCTCTATTATCCAGCAGGCCTTCACCACAGGGTAGCAAAGGGGCCCACCCATTGCTCTGGGCTTGCATTGTCCTCAGGGTACTGCACCCCACGAAATAGACAGTGCATCTATTCCCAAGGTTCAAACAAAAGCCCCAAAGTGTGATCTGATTGGCCCAGCTTGGGCCTCTGCCCATCCTGAACCAATCACTGCATCAGAAGGGAAAGCAGAGATAACCTAATTGATCATGCTGGGGATGCCAAATCCATGAATGGTTTCTTCACAAGAAGGAGGAACCTGTGTATTTCAATTCATAAACTGTATTTTAAAAAATCTAGGAGGAGATGGCAAATAAAAAGAACCAGAGTGGGGCAGCCAGTATTGTGTGCTTATGTCTTTACTTATGGTGGTGATTTTCAGCTGGTGTGCTGTGAGAGTGTCTTAGACGTGCCAAGAAAATTTGTAAAGATCATTAAGTAAATTATTTTCAGAAGAAGTTCAAAGCACAGTAAGTATCCTCTTTTTATTTTTTTTTAAACATTTTTGATCAACATAATTTAAGGTGTGCTGTGAGATAAAAACGTTGAAAAACAGACTTATGAGTTACTGATAGGTGTGAATGTGCCTTAGCAGCAGTCTCTGCCCAGCACCCCCCAGACTGTGGGTTCTTAATTGCTTCCTATCGACTTGCATGGTTGTGGAGTGATGGTAAGGTGGGCTACAATTCACTAACCTTATTGGTACTCACCAGCTCCAGTAAATGAGGTTTCAGAAAAGATGCAAAGGAATTAAACTCAAAAGTTTAGTTCAAAAATTAAACTGATTACTGGTTACTTTAAAACCAGTAATCAGTCAAAGCCACATCAGGTGGAGGTTCTAGATTCTAAATCATTAGACTTTTGGATTGGAAGGACCCTAATATTCACTGCCCTCCCCTCCAAGCTGGAGAACTAGCAATGGGCTGACAAATTGTACTATGCCATCCATACGGGAATTTCATCTTCAGTAGGTTCTTGGTCTTGGTGATTGGAAGAATGAATCCACAGACCGCAGATCAGTGGTTAGACAGGATTTGATTACAGAAAAGAATACAAAAACACCAAAGCTCCTGGCAGAGAGAAGCCAGGTCCAGGAAAGAGCTCTCTCTCTCACTCCCTGTCTCTGGGTTCTTTGTCCAGGGGTATATATAGTACCATGGGGTTCTTTGTAGTTACATTTAGCCCACATGGGTCCTCTATAGTTACATTTAGCAGAACTCAGTAGTTACATTTAGCTGAGACTGGGTAGCAAATGAATGGCTACAATCCCTTTCATTCTCAGGCCTAAGAAACTTACATGAAATCCACTAGGCCTAGGAAACTAATAAGAAATTGACCAGGCCTAGGAAATGGGGGGGTGGGGGGTGGGCTTCCCTGTTCAGCTCAAGTGCAAGGGGAGGGAGACCTAAGGTGCTGGTGTCTCCCAGCAGTTGTCTGGCCCCTCCGGTTACTGGAGCCTCCTATGGGGCACCCCTGCCTACCCTCCAGCCTACTGGTTCCTCTTTAGGCTGCTGGCACCAACACAGCCAGGGCTGAAGCGGCAGGTCCTTCAGCTCAGCTGAGCTGGCTGGGGCGCCACCTGTCCTATATCATCAGGTAAACACATTAAAGAAAAAATAAAATAAAATAACATCGTGACTGTCTACCATCCTTTCTTGAGTAAAAAGGAGAGCATCCCCTCCAAAGGCAGCCCTTTAAACTGAATAAATGTATTTTTTGAAAAATAAAGTTAGCACACCATTCCTTGTTGGTGCTTGTTCCAGGGTGGCCCTGTGAGCGCAGTACCATGGCCTGTCACTGCCATCTTCTCACCCGGCAGCCTCAGCTGTCCTAGACGTGATGCCTCTGCCCTGGCAGGACAGGGCCACCCCACTTCAGTACCGTGCTTCACCCAGAGTGATTTTCCAGGCTTTCCACCTCCTTCAGGCTGCCTCTACGTATCTGGCAAAGGAGCTAAGAAAATTTCACCCCAAGGTATGATTCCTTGGTATACAAATTATTTTGAATTAAAGGCTATTCATAATCAGGAAACTCTGAAGGAAGACTTGCCTCTATCTACCTAAAATCTTAAAGGCCTGCCAGACTCCTTATCACATGCTAATAGGCCTGGCCCTAAAGTCATTTGAAGCACGATACCTATCTCTCAGGTTAATTTACTAAATAATCTGTTTCCCTCCATCTACCCATCCCCTACCCCCACCCCCAGCAACCACTTGCTACAGGAATACTTTCCAGTTTCTCTGCCCCCTACCTTCTAAAAGGCATTTTTAAAAGCCACTATCACTGAAACTTGGGGAAATCATTCTTGTGGTTCCCCCCATGCACATGGTATTTGGAAATAAACCTTTCTCTTATTAATCTACTGAAACTGTGAGTTGATCTTTTTAGAGAACCAACGTAAGGGAAAAGGGCAAGTTTCCCTGAGACTCCCCTTCACCTGCACCCCCCACTATAGTCTCCCCTGCCTGCCCTGACCCCAAGAGGCGAAACAAAGGTGACCAGATGTCCCGCTTTTGGTGGGACAGTCCCCATTTTTAACAATTTGTCCCACGTCCTGAGGTGTTTTTAAAAAGTCCCTATTTTTGGAAAAAATACACAACAAGCTAGGGAACAGCGGGAGAACGGGAAGGGAATATATGGTTTTCGGCTGCCATGTGGCTATTTTGCCAGGATATGAGTTTTATATTATTTTTGTTAATTTTATAATGTTCAACTTTAATAACAAATAATTGTTGAGAACTGATTATCGAGAACTGCTTATCAAAGTTCACATTGTTGATCAGTTGTTAGAATTCGACCACCATTGTTTGGACTTACTGAACAATGGCATTTTTTGGCATTGGCAACCATGAAAACATTTTGTAACTGTCTCTCAGACAATACACATTGTACTGCGTGCTAGTGCGAGTTAAACAAGTGATGTCAACAAATCAGCTATTCAGATAATTTAGGTAAGTAATTTATTTATTTATTTCATGAATTTAGCTGACAGTACTCACATTATTTATATTTTATAGTGGCGGCAAAAAGTCTAGCGCCAGCCTTGAAAGTGACACTTACAACTTACAAGGTATCATTATTAAAAAAATATATTGATGAGGAAAAGGTTAAATTTTGGGCATCAGCAAAAATCACAATAGAGAACAAAATATTTCATCATTTTGAAACAAACCATGTTCCATACAATAATGCACTAAAAATTGTGGGATATGCGCTGTCCTTACCAGGAACTAATGCTGCGACTGGACACGTTTTTCCTATGGTAAATAAAGTGTGGACATCAGAAAAATCACAATTAAGTGTTGAGACTTTGAAAGCCATTTTAAGTGTGAAATATAATTTAACAAATTCTTATGAAAAATTTCATGACCTTTTAAACAACGACAGCAATCTACTAAAAAAAAATCCACTCAAATGAGAAAGATGCCAAAGAATAAAATACGTATACATAATTTTTTAAATGTATTATATTTGTAAATTGTGTTTATGTTGAAATTTTAAAAAATATATTACAATATTATTTTTGCATTCTATGAAAATTTTTGTTGCTCCATATAGACCAAATTTTTAATTAAGACGCCCCCCCCCCTCCCGTGAATGGTGTCCCGCTTTACCAATGTTAAAATCTGGTCACCTCAGGCTAAACTGACATATATGACCATGTGCTAAGGAGAAGGTGGGTGGCACAGAGTGTCAGGGCTGGGTGAGCAAGATCCTGCAGGGAGACTGGCGGGTCTGGCTTTGCTGTACAGCACTCTATTTACAGCCCCATGCCAGGTGTCCACCTGCAGTGCCCATGGCGGGGGGAGGGGGGAACCCCATCTCTACAACCTGCAGGGCGCTCCATTCTCCTTTCCCTTCTCCGTGTGCAGGAAGGCCCTGTTTGCTTTTCTCCATCCATCTACGTGGGGTCCTGGGAGAGAGAACCACAGTGCCCTCGTAGTTGAACTGCGAGTGGAGGCTCCCACAGGCTGAGAGCTCCCAGGGGAAGCTGGGGGACAGATTCAGGGTGAGAACCTCCAAACAAGGGGGGGCCTATGGGGCAAGACTCCCTCTGCTACAACACCTCTGTTTGCAGTGATAACGGGAGGAAACTGAGACCCAGAGATTAAACTCTTTTGTTTCATTGCCTTGTTCTATTAGAACGTAAGTTCTTTCTGAATAAAGCCAACCTGCCCTCCCCTGTAGCCTTGGTCCCCTGCTGCCCAGCCACGATGGTTCCTTGTATGTGTCAACTTGGCCAGAGCAGGGCACCCAGACATTTGCTCCAACACCATCTGGAGGTCCCCATGACAGTATTTTTTAGATGAGATGAACATTTAAGGCAGTAGACTTTGAGTAAAGCAGATTATATGCCATAATGTGGGTGGGCCTCTTCTAATCAGTTGAAGGCCTTGAGGAAAAGACTAAAATCCCACAGAGAAAGAGCGAATTCTATCTCCAATGGCCTCCAGACCCAGCTGCAACACCAGCTCTTCCCTGAGTCTCTAGCCTGCTGGCCTGGCCTGGCCTGCAAATTTCAGATGTGGTAGACCAAAAATCACATGCGCCAGTTTTTTAGAATAAATTCTCTCTCTCCACATATGTACTATATACTAATACACACACACACTATTGATTTCTTTTACCTGAGAGTCCTTTCCTACACCTATTAAATCAGATTCCCTGCGGATGGAGCCAGGCATTAGCAGCTCTTAAAGCATACCAGGGATTGTAATATGAAGTCAGCATTAAAAAGATTGGGGAATCAGAATCTCCTGGAAGTGACTGGCTGACCATGGCTGCCCCCAGGCTCTCAGATTTAGTAGATGTGCAGTGTGACTTGAGAATTTGCATTTCCAACAGTTTCCAGGTAGAGTGACAGTGCTGGTCCAGAGACCACACTTTGAGGATTACTCAGCCAAACCCTCAGGTTTTATCATTCAGCCAGGAGATGACAGCCACATCCTTTGCCAGGTAACCAGTGGTCGCAGCAGCTGGGGCAGTATCAAACAGCAAAAGGCCAACAGCAATCACTGAGCCCTCTGCTTGGCCCAGAACTATGCATTTTATAATCTTCATCTCAGGTAATCTCGATGACTACCCTCTGAGACGGTTTTAAGATTTCCATGTCATTAGCTAGGCATTGTGGTGGGTGCTTGTAGTTCCAGCTACTCAGGAGGCTGAGGCATAAGCATTGCTTGAGCCCAGGAGTTTGAGGTTGCTGTGAGCTAGGCTGAGGCCATGGTACTCTAGTCTGGGGCAACAGAGAGAGACTCCCCTGTTTCAAAAAAAAAAAAGATTTCCGTTTCAGAGATGAGGAGAGTTAAGTAAAATGATTTCCATTTCAGAGATGAGGAGAGTTAAGTATCCTGCCTAGTTCAGCAAGTGGTCTAATCAAAATTCAGCCCAAGTCTGTCTGACTCCCAATCCACATACTCCACCACTTTATATTAGGAGACCAAGGCTCAGACGCTCTTTGGTCTGAGGGTCCAAGGGTCACATATCTCTGAAAGATGGATTTGGGACCAAGAGTTGGGTCGTCTGGCTTATAAGCCAATTGTCCTTCCATTCTGTGCCATTTCCTGCCTCACTTGAATTCGCAGGTTAAGTTAGGAGTGGGAAAACGGGGCATGCACGTAGTTAAAGACAAAGATGTGTAATATGCTGCTTCCGATGTCTTGGTCAACAATGGACGGCATATAAGACAGCAGTCCCCTGAGATAGCAATACAGTATTTTTACTCTACTTCCCCTACATCTGGATATGTTTAGACCCACAGATCCTTACCACTTGTTTCAGTTGCCTGTAGTATTCAGCACAGTTACAAGCTGTCCGGGTTTGTAGTCCACCAGATAGTGTAGCAGATAAACTAGGTTTGTGTGAGTGCATGCTGTGATATGTGTACACCAGTGAAGTCACCTAACCATGTATCCCCGGAATGTAACCTTGTTGTTAAGCGACACGTGACTGTTTCTAGTCCTTCCAGAATTTAAAAATAAAAACTCAAGGAGCCTTTTCTGCCTACTCTTCCACTGCTTTCCTAAAGCAACAGGCTACAGCAGCATCCTGGGTAGTCCTTGACCTTGGACTGGAGAGGTGAGAGTTGCCCAGATACTAGAGTCACAGCCTCCAGCACCCAGTAAGGCACACATGGCCAGGAGCAGTGGCTCACGCCTGTAATCCTAGCACTCTGGGAGGCCAAGGCAGGTGGATTGGCCTAAGCTCAGGAGTTTGAGACCAGCCTGAGCAAGACCTCGTCTCTAAAAACAGTTGGGTGTTATGGCGAGTGCCTGTAGTCCAAGCTACTCAGGAGGCTGAGGTGAGAGGATCGCTTGAGCCCAGAGTTTGAGGTTGCTGTGAGCTATGATGCAACAGCACTCTACTGAGGGTGACAAAGTGAGACTCTGTCAAGAAAGAAGGGAAGGGAAGGGAAGGGAGGGGAGGGGAGGGGAGGGGAGGGGATGGAAAGGGAAGGGAAGGGAAGGGAGAAAGACAGACACTCTGATGGGCCAGAAGCCTTCATTCCTGGGCTGACTGTGATAGTGACTCAAGTATTCTCAGGGGGCCACCTCAGCCCCATGACTGTTCTCACTCTGGTGACCCAGCAATTAGAACAGGCAGGCCCCAGCTTCCAGAAGTTTACCTTCTGGCAAAGGGGAAGGAAATAAATAACAACATATTTGTAGGTGATGATTTTAAAGGCTTCATTAGGAAAATTATGAAGGCCAGCGTCATGGTGATTGGCTTCAAAGTATAATCTAAATGGGGAAGAGCTCTCCGTAGAGGTCACAGAACAGCTGAAATCCAGATCACAAATCAGAATCAGCTCTTTGAAGACCTAGGAGAGGAGCCCCAAAGCAGAGGGAACAGCCAGCCAGTGCAAAATCTTGAGGCAGGAGCAGGCTAGGGGTTTTCCCCAAAAGCTCAGAAGCTAACGTGGCTGGTGCAAGTGGTTGTAGAGAGGAGGGACAAGTGGGCAGTGCCAGAGGTAGGGTCCTGAGGGCACTGAGTCTGATTGTACCCTGGAGGACCAGAGGTCCTGGGCTCAGGCAGGGAGTGATGTGGTGGGGCCCACCAGGGCCAGCTCAGGCCTCTACCCAGAGGTGGGGGCAGGGCCTAGTCCTTCTCACTCCTCTGCTTGCAAATGGCATCTGTGCAGCCCCTGGGGGAGTGTCACTTCCTTTCTTAGAGTTCTGAAATGAGCTTGTTTGCTACTCAGCGATTCACAGCTTCATGAACTTTGTAGCTTTGCATCTTGGCAAGGTGTGGATTTCAGGGGAAGCTTCTAATCAGATGTGGAGGGGGGAACTGAGCTGGTGAACACTGTATCCAGAAGTCCCCTCACCCACACGACTCTGCTCTCTGATGGAGGTCCAGGCCCCCTGGCTCATGCTCTGTGCTCCAGATACCCCTCAGCTCCCCAAACAGAGCCCAGCAGTCGACAGGGTCCGTTAATGTCCTGCCTCCACTCCAAACTGAGGAGTCTTGAGAAAAGTGGTTAATCCCTTTGAGTCTCAGCTTCCACAACCACAGGGTGGGGGTATCGAGGGGAGTGATTCAGTTAACATGTGTACCGGGGGCCCAGAGCGGCCGTTGGCAGAATTGATGCTATCGCTCTTTCTGTCAGTAATTCTACTCAGGATGGTCAGATACAAAGCAGGAGGCAATTGTAGGATTGATTCTAATAGTACCTTCTGGTCTTCTTCTGTCCCCAACAGTCTGGGACAGAAGCATTTAATAAATTGCTGTTCATATAATAATCAGAGTTACCAAGCAGCGTCTTCACCTTTCACTCTGTAAACTCTGAGCGCACCGTGTATCATGGATTCTCCACCAATAGTGTTCACCACACTTGACAGACGAGGAGCCTAGAGAGCCTGGAGACTGTGGGGGTCTCAGCCAAGGGCACCTGGCTCGTGAGTTGGCTCTCGTCTTAGGTCACCACTTTTGAGACTTCGAACAGGACACTTCTCAGAGCCCCGGGTTCTTCCTCCATATTTTATAACATTGTCGTGTGCATTACACAGTTTTGCCCATGCTCCAAACTCAGGGAAGTATGGGGGGATTATTCCTGTCTCACCTCGAAGAGCAGTACCTCAGATTTTATTCACAGCTTTCTTTTTCTCTGGAGAACACTGACCCTTTGCCTTTATCAAGGGACACTTATATAAGTCATAAAGCCATCTGTTTCTGTCAGTGGGAGAGGCTGGAGCGCATGCTCTATGAAGATAAGAGAACTTGCTAGAGAGGCTTCTACAGGCCCAGCAGGTTCGGGACAGGGTGGCTGTGACTGTCGCTGGTTTATCTAAAACCCCAAGCCTGGCTGTTCTGGAATGGCTCTTCGGCTCTTGGAGGATTCTGTGTCATCTGGGCCTTCTCCCCATGACAACTCATGGACAGGTTTTTAGTTCTTACAGGCATCCTACGGCCTCACCAGACCCAAGTTGAGCTTGGGCTTGTATTAGTCAGTGTTCTCCAGAGAAAAAGCAAGCCAGAGGTACCATTCAGCCCCGGGCAGAGGGCCTGAGGCCTGGGGAGCCCAGAGTATAAATCCCAGTCAGAGGGCAGGAGAGGATGAAATGAGCTGTCCCAGCTCAAGCAGCAAGGCAGGAGCAAAGGGCAAATCCCCCTTCCTCTACCTTTTCTACTCCTCAGCCCCGCACAGACTGGGAGACTGGGTGATGCCCACCCAGCCTGGAGAGGGGCCACTGATTCTAATGTCACCCTCACAGACACACCCAGGAATGATGTTTAATCTCTGCACCCCACAGCCAGTTGAGCTGACATGTAAAATGAACCTCCCAGGCTTTACTGGGAAGCAGGGGAACCTTGGCCCCCTGTCCAGGGATTGGGAGGGCTGCCCTGGCCGCCTAGATCTGCCTTGCAGCATGGGGTGCTGGTTAGGCACACGGGTCTCCCCTGCACCCTTCCCCTAATTTCACTTTCTCTGGCAGGAGATGTCAGTCAGCCTTTGCCCGGGACACACCCTGCTTCCTACTCAGCACTGTCATGAGGCAGCCGTGATGGATGGAGGGCTTGCACCCTGGCAGCCGCCTCCTCTGTCCAGCATGTTCTCTTCTGCAGGCTCAGGGTGAATCTGTGCCTCTCAGAGCCCTCCCCTGTGTGGCACTGTGAAGGCACTCTGTCCCCCAAGCCCTCCGCCTCATGTCAAATAAAACCGGGCGATGCTGGGCAAGGTGCAAACAAGCCTTCTCAGCCTCCCCTTCCTCCTCCTCAGCCCTCGCAGTTCCTTGCAGTGCTCCACAGGCCTGAGCTGCTCAGACTTCCCACCAGGACACCCATAACAGCAGTGAACTCACGGGGTGTGGGGATGGAGGCCAATGCAGCCCGGAACCTCAGAGTTACGTTTAGAAGCCATACAGTGCTTTGCGTCTCATTCCGTGGTATCTACGAGTTCTCTTAAACATTTTAAAGGCTTTCAGTTGTTTACCCTTCAGGTAAATGGACTCTCCAGAACATCTTGCCGTGTTGCCTGTGGATTTGTCTGTGCTGCTTTCCCCAGCGAACTGACTCCCCTGGAGAGCCAGAACTCACTCAGCAGGAGCTGCCACTATGGGTTATCACACCTTCATTCATTTATTCCACACCTACTGGGAGAAACCTGACTTGTGGAGGATGGCCCAGAAGTTAATCTTCTGAATCCAGTCAGGATCAGTTGCATCCAAGCCTTTGCTCTCTTCCTAGCTGTGTGACTTTGGGGAGGTGGTTTACCCTCTCTGAGTTTCCACTGACTTACCTATAGTTCAAGGGGTGCAGGAGCATCTGGGCTGGTAAAAATCAAATGAAATAGTACTTATAAAGCTTTAGTACCGTTCAGTAGCAGGAGTGTCCGATCTGTGGCCCACTGCCGCGTAACAGACGATTAGAGCCCTGTTTGGCTTATCTGTGCTGTAGGAGAACATGACCTTTTTTGTTCATCAGCTTTTGTTTAGTGTTCGAATGTGTGGTCCAAGACAACTCTTTTTCCAGTGAGTGGCAGAGAAAAAAAAAGGTTGGTCACCCCTGAGTGCATGATGTTCCCTACAGGACTGAATTGTTATCAATATGACAGCATAGGCAGGTATCTTATATGGAATTGTTCCTCTGGGATTGTTAACTGAAGTGTTAATCAAAAGTCCTAAGTGGGAAATCATAAACAATGACAAAGATATTAAACTCACTTCACATAAAACCCATAAATGCACACTGATTGGCCCATCTTCTGGCGCAGGGACTTAGCCCTGTGACTGGAACTTCAAGTTCCCTTTTTTATGTAAATCACCATTGGGTCAAAGAAGGTGCACTCTGCTGTTTTGACTCTACAAATGGAGCAAGGTGTTACAGGCGCACACCAAGAAAGAATCCTTTGGAGATTCCAATTTTCTCCCAGTCGTATCAACTTGTCTTGTTCACTCCTAGGTCAATACCACCGATTTCTAGGGAGTCATGTTTCTTGGGTCTTTTCGACATGAAAGCTTTTTATTTTCATGCCCATGTTTCATTATTTTATAAGTGCTGAATCAAACTATGTACATATGGCAGCCAGGACATCTGGCCAGAGTGGGTTTGGGAAGAGCCCCTGTTGCTCTGGGTGAAGACACTTCACTGGTGGGGGCAGAGGGAGTGGGTTAAGGCACCCCCAGCACTGCACGAATCATGCCTGACTCCCCCCAGGGTGTGAATAGCGGGCCTGCATGCTGTGCTGCTAAACATTTCAAAGTGATCAACCAAGCTAACCCTAACATACAAAATAGTCTGCTTTCCTTTTTTAACGAACCCAGAAAGCCAAGTTTTAATATGAAATTCTTGGACTTCTGAGGGTTCCCTCTTGGAACATGGTGGCCAGAGAGAGCCAGCTGTGAAGCCCCCAGCCCAGGTGTCCCCCCAAGTTCTCAACACTGAGGGGCCTGCCAAGTACTGTGGAGGAGCCATCCTAAGCTGCCTGCACACAGTTCTCCTCTGGCTGCCCTCTCCAGAAAGCCCAGAGAAGCCCCATCCTACAATGAAAAGGGGCTGAGGGCCCTGTGGGCTCCCAGGTACTAGCTAAACACAGCTGAGACCCGGGGTTGGTAAACATTTATGTAAATGGCCTCATAGTAAATATTTGCAGCTTCCTGGGCCATATAGTCCCTGTCGTCACTACTCAAATCTGCCACCATACGGTGAGAACTGGGTCAACACTATGCAAACAAATGGATGTGGCAATAGTCCAACAAAACTTTACTTACGGACACTGACATTTAAATTCCATGTCATTTTCACGTGCCGTTGTTCCTTTGGTTTTTTGCAACCACTGAGAAATAGAAAAATCATTCTTAGCTCATGAGCTGACTGAAAACATGTGGCCCCCAAATAGTTTGCAAACCCTGGTCTGGAAGGTGAGGCACACACATGAAGCCTTGGGCCTCCAAACTTGTGGGGTGGGGAGTGGGCTCTCAGAGGCACAGGTCAAAGGCACTGGAGTGGCCTGCTGGGCCTGAACTGCCCTTGGTGTTGCCCACGGGTTACCACGAGGACAGGAGGGGGAGGGCCCAGCCTCTCACCCAGTCACCTTTGCCCTCTCTGGCTTCCTCAGAGATGCAAAACGTGTGGCAGGTCTCATTTTCAGCGGCAAATTGAGCCAGGGCTCATAAACTACCTGATTTCTAGAAAACCCCTTCTGAAACCCACAGTGGGGCAGCTTCCCAGCCTCTCCTGGGTAGCTGTGGGCACAGCCAGACCCATCCTGGGCACTGGGTCCATCTGTGTCTCCCCTTCCTCTGCTCGGGGTGAGGGACAGAGCGTCCCCTTCCTTTTTGGTTCAGCAGCAGGATTTAGGCCGTTGTCTCAAACGCCGGGAGATGTGGTTGCTGGATAATCTATTTTCTGTTTGCTCGCTTACAAGCGATTTCTAAGGCTCTTGTAGAAATCATTGTTAGTCATCCCTATATTTAGCCTTGAGCTGAATCAATTTGATGGCTTCAAGGCAGAGAGAGAGAGAGAGAGAGAGAAGAAAGAGGGGGCTATTTTGATAAGGATGCTCTTCTCCACAATTTTCACTTTTAAAAATAGCAATATATACTCTGGAGATGGGTGGGATTTTTGATAACAGATCTAGCCATAGAGACTTATTTAAAAATCACATTTTATGCCTAACTGACCATGCGGTGACGTGCTACTTCCCCCATGGTTTGACTCAAATTACCATGGGAACAGCCTGAATCCTCAGAGAGGTGGTTCAGAGAAGGCATCTGGCGGCCGTAGCTCCTGCCCCGCCCTGCTTCCCAGAGGAGTGAGCTCATTCATCTGCTCCTCCAGAGCCTCCAGTGGCTCTCAGAGCAGCCTCCCATTTCTAGGAGTCAGGGCCCTTCTGGGGTCCTGGGTAGTTGACAGGGGAACGAGGCCATTTGATGCCAGATCCTTGGAGTAGCTAGTCCAGCACTGGCCAAGCTCAAGGTGGGAGGATATCACCTGGTTCGCTCCCTTCTCTCCCTTTTGCATCCTAGAGTTCAAGCAAAGCCTGCCTGGCAAATATGTTCAAAATGGGCAAACACAAAAAATAGAAGTCCTGCCTCCTGCACACCCCCAACCCTCAGCTGTCCCCTCTCCTCCCTCAGCACTTAGCCCAGTGCCCCTAGGAAGTCATTCCAGAAGGATAGAGGCGCTCAGGGGCCGCCTGCACCCCCTTGCTCCCCCTAACAACTGCCGGTCCCCCTGTGCTTACCAGCCCAGGGAACAGCAACACCCCATAAACAAGGCACCTCTATGGGCCTGCAGTTCGTGCATCAGTGTCCCTCTCCGGACCATAAGGCCCACAAAGGCAGAAGCCATGTTTATTTTGTTCACTGAGCACAGCTCTGCCTTGGTGTTTCCTGTGCACACAGGTCAATGAATGGAAAGATGCAGCCTCGCCCCTAAGAAATCATATTGGGTAACCTGGAAGCATTTTATTCTAGCCTAGACTCACACGAAGGATTTCTAGATGCCCAAATGTAGCAAGTCAGGGGGTTGGAACAGTGTCTTCTCCCTACAGCCCCACCTGTAAGATCATTGTTTGCAGAGCTGGCTAGGCAGGGCGGTGCTCTCTGGAGGGGCTGAGCCCTTGGCTGGAGCCTGTGATCACACTGGCTGCTCTGCGGCTCAACGTGCATCGAGATGTCCACATCCAGGCCTCCCAGTGCTGCCTGTGCCTCCCCACTAGTCTCAGAACCACGGGACTCATTACCCACCTATTGTGTCCTTATTACCTTACCTATTACTTGTCAGTAAAAGAAAAAAGTCAATTAGTTTTGCTCAGAACTCTTACAGACTGGGAGGAGTCTTTTGGAGAGCTTCTGCCAGACTGCTGGGCCTGGTATTTCAGTCGGTAGCTTATTACAGGTGGTAAAGATTTGGTTCCTGCAAAATCACTCAAAAGTTTGGGTGTAAGTGTCTACCTGGTGGCAGGTTGCTAACAGGCATTTGGTTATAAATGACAGAAGCATCATCACTGACCCCATCAGAGCTACTTTATGTGTAGGAAAAGGCAGGCACTGGGGTCAGTTATCTCCTTCAGAGAATACTGTGACTCAGGAGGGACATGAGGGGCTATGTGCTCTGTCCTGTTTTGTCTTCAAAGCATCTTGGGGCTTTGTGAAATGATGCTGGCAGGTGGAAATGAGAGCCATGGCTTCTTATACCAGCCTTGTTGGGTCACACATCCTGTCTTTCAGCTAGGCCCTTCGAAGGCAGGCCTGTCTTGGCCACCCACTGGAATCACTCAGGATACCACAGAACCTTTCCAGCAGAGTCTCTGGGAGGGGGCTCAGGTATCATCAGCTCCCCAGTGAACAGCCAAGTCTGAGATCCACTGAGCCTAGGTGAGGACCCAACATGGGCACATTTTAAAAAACTCCTCAAGTTGATTTCACAGGTAGCCAACGGTGTGGGACTGGCCGTGAAGTGAGGCTCTACATGTCCTGCTGGTGAAAGAATGAACATTTATTAAGCACTGACTTATGTGCCAGTCACTGTTCTAAGTGCTTCATATACATTCACTCATTTAATTTTCACAAAAAAGTTCCTGAATTATTATAACCTGATAATAGCTAAGGCTTATTTCCACGGAGTATGCTGCCATTATTGTGCTAAGGGCTTTACCTGCCTTAATTTATTTAAATAAGGCAAACTGAGGCACAGAGAGATTAGATAGTCTGAGGTCAGGGGTTGGTAAGTCTTGGAGGTGACATTCACCAGGGAACCTGGTTCCAGAGACTGAGGGCTCCACCAGTGCCAGCCTGGGGGAAATGTAGGTGACCCAGAATCTGTGTAGACAAGCCAAGAGAGGGGCCCTCAGGCTGATATGAGAACTGATGGATCTGCCTGTAACTCACAACCTCAGAGGCAGCTCATATCCCCAGGTCAGCAGAGGGTGAGCCAGGAGGAGGCTGGGCCCCAGGGTGGCAGTAGACCCTGGGAAGGGCAGGTGTTGTGGAGCTGCCATTCTGCTTAGGGAGTGGGGTTGGAGTGTGCACCCTGTGCAGTGTGTTGTCTCCCCCTGATTTGTGAGTCCCTCCAATTTTTGTTCCATGTTGTGGAGCAGAAATTGCTGCAGTGGGGCCCAGGTGTCCCTGAGCCTATGCTACTGACCACTGCTTCCCCCTTAGGCTCCCCCAGGATCCTCCCTGTGGCTCCCTGTGGCCAGCAGCTTTGCAGAACTCAGCTCTGCTCCACTCTGCTCAGCTCCACTCCAGGAAGGCCACCTCCTCCTCATGCTGTCACCACTCACCACCCATAGCCTCAAGAGGGTAGGGACCCCAGAGCGGGGCATGCCCCACCATGACCCTAGAGCTCAGTGGAGTCCCTCAGACACACTACCGTACACACTACCTCACACACACAGACACATTACCATGTCCCATGAGCTGTAAGGCCTCCTCAGACAGGGAGGTCTGCTTTCCATTTTCCCCATCTAACTTGAAAAATGTACAGGATTAGGACAGAGAAAGGGTGTTTGGCAGGACCTGCTCTTCCTTGCCTCTGGGGGGGAGGGCCTGTGGGCCTGGCTGTGTGCATCCCCTTTCAGGTGAGGTCTAGGCTCGGAGAGCAGCGTGCACTGGGCTGAGAATCATTTGTTTCTGCCTTCCTGCCATCCGTGCCCCTTGGCTTTACTCTGAAGACACATGCTCCCCTATTGCGGCCATGTGGCTCAGATGTGTTGTCCCCTAGCCCCCACCCTATACCTGACCTGGGCCTGGCCACGGGACTTGTCTGGGGTTGAACACTGACTAGTCACATCAGAACACTACACACTAGGTGGCTTAGAAATAGCAGAAATTTATATCACGCAATTATGGAGTCCGATAGTCCAAGACCATGACTGGCAGATCTGGTGTCTGGTAAGAGCTGCTTCCTGGTTCCTGTCTTTTCACCATCTCTGCACACTTTGGGGGGGAGGGTGAGGGTGGTGTTCTATGGGCTTCTTTTACAAGGGCACCAATCATATCATAAGGGTGCCACCCTCACAACCCAATCACCCATCACAGACCTCTAATGAGCCTTTCATTGGGGGCTAGGTTTTAACACATGCATTTGGATACTGGAAACACACAAAACTCAGATCATAGTACATGGCATCTAAGTTAGGCCAGTGAGATTTAGTTCTGTATCTTTGATGAAACAATTAACAAGAGAAGTATTCTTCCTGTTGGGATAGCTGAGAATACATGATGTCACCTTCCATGCTGGAAGCCAGCGTGACCCCACAAGATCAGGGAGGGTCCAAATGAGAACAGAGAGAGCTTGAAACAGAGCCAAGGCCCCGAGTCCTGAGGATAGAGTCTTAGCCTCCAGATCCAGCTGTATCTGAATTACCTTTATCTCACAGCTGAGGGAGTCAATAAGCCAATTCCTTGCTAAGCCAGATGAAGTGGGGTTTCTGTCACGTAGAATTGAAAAGGTTCTAATGCAGGAATTACTCCTGGTGTTGCTTTTTCCTAAGTATTTAACCTCTCAGAGCCTCAGTTTTCTCATCTATAAAATGAGAACAACATTATCTACCTTATATGGCTTCTGAAAGAATTAAATGTGATTCTTATATAAAGTGCTAGCAAATGGTAGGCCCACAATAAATGTTCGCTCCCTTCCTCGGTTCCAAATTTAAAACTGAAATCTGGATCTAAGAGACACAACATGTGGAGAGAATTAAGAGAAGATATAAAAGTATACCAAAATGACCCTTGCCTCAGGTAACAGAATATAAGTGGGTACAAAAAGTTCAGTGAGAAAGAATCACGTAACTCAGACCCCAGTTAGAAAATCAGCAAGTATTTTTGAGCTATCTTGAAACTTCCAAGACTTACATGCATAAGTAGAATGCATGTACCTTCTGAAGTTACTGAGTCTTTTAAACAGACTCCAATGAACTTTGCCTATAGGCTGGGAAATTGCAGAGGGGGTGGTTGGAGAGGGCAGCAGTGAACAGGAGACCCCCTAGTCTGTCTTGAACTGATTTCATCTCTGTCCTTTTCATGTCTTTACTTGCTAGTGTTCATGTTGTTTTATTATTGCTGTTCTTGTTCTTACTTTAGTAACTTTTCTTTCTTCAAGTGTATTTTCCCTTCTATCTCTTCGGAGACCTACCTAGATATCAATAACAGAATTGATTAACTGTGGTTAATAAAATACCAATCTTGAATACAATATTTTGAAGCCAAGAAAACTGGGAACTAGCCCTAACTCAAGATTTATGCTCTAATCATCTATGAAGGAGCTTGCCTAGAAAGTCAATGAAGACCTAAAAAAGTTGCTTAAGTTGAGAATCAATCAATCTACCATCAATTACCTGCAATTTTTTTCTGAGCACCTATTTAGTATCTGGCACTATCCTGAAAAAATGCAATAAAACAAAGGCAGCATAAAGTGCTTAAAATCCAGATGGCAAGGAGGATGAATCTCAGAAAATGAATGTTAAGTATTTATCTGTATGTTCAGCTGTGAAGTGTGATATAAGGTAAAAGAATATAGAGGTTAATGTAGTCTATTGCCATTGGCAAAGATTCGTGGAAAGAGGAGAGGAAGATTCAAACTGGTTCTTGAAGAGTGCACACAATCTGGAGAAGCCTGGGGAACAAAGAATTGGTATCAGCAGTTGGGTAATGAGAAACCAATGCCTGAGATTCTTAGGAAACTTCAATACATGGGGACAAGGGAGCACCCAATCCTGACCATAATAGATGAATCAGTCACAAGTAAGAGAAAGCCAGGCCAACCATGGTGTACCCAGGGAAGATGTCCCATAGGTGGTATGACATCTCAGCAATGCTGTTGAGGGCTTTAGGTCAAGCCATCCATTCCATTCCACCACCCTCCAGCATGGTGGCTTCTCATCCACAGACTTGTCATCTCAGGCCACCACAGCTGGACAACCTGTCAACCACATTGAATCATGGGAAGTAAGGGAGAGGCAGGTGGAAAGATAGGAATAGGTGTCTCTCTCCATTGATTGAGGATGGGGGACTTTACCAGAATTCCTCTTTACCAGAGGCCTTCCCTTACTGGCTAAAAATGGGATTCCTAGCCACCATTAGCTGAGAAGTATGTATTTGGCAAGTTTTAGCCTTAATTGTGGGAATCTATGCTCTGCCAGCAGGACCTAAGGATTGTGGGTAGGGATGGCTATTGTACAGGTCAACTAGGGGATTCGCTCAGCAGACTCAGGGAGAATAAGTGGAGTGTGAAGAGGAAGTCAGGTCTTGGAAGGCCTTGAGACCCAGGGCAGCAACAGGACAGTCATTCTCAGGATCAGGATGGGATACAGGAATATAAGAACCATCTCAGAAGGCTGATTAACATGCACATTCTTAGGCCCTCCCCCATGGATCCTGTTCAGGAGGAAAGGAGGGGGCTTGGGTACCCACCTATTTAAGAAGCACAGGGGACTAGGGCAGGTGCCCTGGCAATCTCACTGTGAATGCTAAATTAAAAAGCCACTAAAAGGTCTCAAACATGGGAATCAGGAAGCCAGAGAAAGGCAAGGGGTAGCCCTCAATGGAGGCAGGGAAGCAAGCCAGAGGCTACTGATACCTGGTGAGAGCCTAAAGCAGGTGACCATAGGGAATGCCAGGAGGAATTATAGGACTGTGAAGATGTTACAGGACTAAGGGTCACTTACATGTAGAAAAGGAAGACAGTAAAGACAGAGGATTCCTGCGTTTCTAATCTGAAAAACAAACAAAAGACAGCAGGAGGCTTCCCTTGGCAGCAAGCAAGTGGATGGGTATTAGGGTTCCTTTTTTGCTCCTGGAAACAGATTCACAGGGGAAAAAGGATGCTGTTAGCCCCATCCAGCCGTCCCAGGCAGTGGTGTTGTTAGGTAGTTAGGAACATACCTCTCCTGGGAAGGACAAAGTGGGGGACTCCAGGCCCCCACCTCGGTGCCGGCCACCTTAATTCTGTCCCAAGTGATTGCTCACACCTGGGGAGGGGGAGCTACTCTAACAATCCACTGATCAGAACTTAGGCTGCCAATTTCAGAAAGCCATAGAGCACTCTCTAGCTTATCTGCAGTACAACAGAGTCTTGAAGGTGACCTAGAACAGCCTTAAGGCTAATTATCATGTCATTAGCTTAAACCAATACTGTGGTCCATGCCCCTCAGTGGGCTCTCAGAGAGGCTTATGGGAGGTCTATATTCTCAGTAAGACTCTGGTTCTAAAGTGACCTCTGAATCACAAGGTAGACCTGACCCAGGTGGGATAAAAGAGAACCGCCAGCCATAACCTTTGCCTGTTTGCCATGGCAATGGAGGCCCATTTGTCCATAGCTAACAAAGCTAGCTTTGTAAACCTATATTTACTCTGTAAACCTTTCTCTTCCTCAAAAAAATGTTGTTTCACACCTGCCTCACCTTGGGGTGCCCTTGGTCATAAAATGAACCAAGGACTAAGGACCCAAGCAGCTACCTAAAACCCCACAGTGCTATTCACTATCTCCCATGTCAAGACAGGGAGAGACCAAACATTTTATGGTCCAAAAGAGTTCAAGAGCAACCTCCCCAAACCTCATGTAAAACACAGACTTCATTCAGACTGCCCGCAGGCAAAGCCTCTCAGTGGTAACATTAATTATAATAATTTGTCAAGCATCTACATCAACCGTGCAGTTCAATTAATGCTCCTAGTAATCCCCTCACACAGCCATTCTTATTCTCATTTTGTAGATGAGAAAACTGAGAGTTGGAGGGGTTAATTCACTTGCCTATGTTCAGAGCTGGCCAGGGCAGAGTTGGATGTGAATGTGTGTCTGTCTAATTCCAAAACTTCCCATGTTGAAAAGCATCTCCTGAAAAAGGCTTCTTCACAACTTCTCTCCACAGTTGCCTTTGATGGTTACCAGTTCTCTCTTTCTAAGACCCTAAGGCAGTGTTTCTCAACCTTTTTATCTCATAGCACACTTAAACCTATAGTTAAACTTCCGTGGCACACTTAAATTATGTTGATCAAAAAAAGTAAAAAAAGAATATACTTACTGTGCTTTGAACATATTTCAAGGGCAGCACCTGTGACTCAAAGAGTAGGGCACCGACCCCATATACTGGAGGTGGTGGGTTCAAACCTATTGAACATATTTCAAAAATGATTTAAATTATATATATATATATATATATATATATATATTAGAGATAGAGCCTCACTTGGTTGCCCTCGGTAGAGTGTTGTGGCATCACAGCTCACAGCAACCTCCAGCTCTTGGACTTAGGTGATTCTCTTGCCTCAGCCTCCCGAGTAGCTGGGACTACAGGTGATCTTTAAAATTTTTTGCAGCACACCTAAGACCCCCAGTGTGCCAGTGTGCTATAGCACACCAGTTGAAAATCACTGCCCTAAGTGATTTCACTAACCAAGAAGTCGTTATGTTGACTGAAGAAAACCTGTGCCCTGTTTTTTGTTAGAAACGGGGGCTTTCTTCTTCCTAACTGCATTTTTCCCCTTCGGTAAAAACTGATGCGATTGGAGACAGATTTATCCAGTAAAGAGCCTTCTCTTGGTCCTAAGTGATTAGGTAATATGGAAAGTAGAAAATTCTGCTAGAGGCCCACACACTTAAAAAAAAAAATAGATATATTGTGTGACAGAATATGGTAGCTGATTAATTGTAGTAGGATTTCATACTAAGCAAAAAAAAAAAAAAAAAAAAAAAAAAAGATGCAGGTAAACTGCTCAAGACTGAAAGAAAATACTTTCCAGGTTGGAAAACTGGTTTGTGACAAGACTAAATCCCAACAGGAAAAATCCTTATGGGCTGAGACAGCGTATGGGTGCCTGGCTCTGCTCCCAGGCTTGTTCTGCACCTGACTCTCCCTTAGCACCTTGCAGGCAGGCAAAGGCAGCCTGCAGCACAGGGGCTGCCTGCCTGGATCGCCCAGCCCCCTTCCTCAGCACTGCCATCTTACCTAGTGCTTCCTTAATTACAGAAGAGAGAATAAAGGAGCCAGTAATTCATAACTTCGTTGCTGACTTACATTTTTTGAGGTAAGGGGAAAAAATAACAGCTAGAGGGAAAGAAAGGTATTTATAGAATTGCATAATGATTCACAGATATTAATAACACCTGGGATTCACCAAGTGTGTTGCCTCAAAATGCTTTAATAAACAAAACAACTCAAGCTTGCCACGTGTACAGAGAGAGCAGTGCCTGTTAGCCACTCATCCCCAGTTCCCAGAGTCAGCTGTGCTTAGCTCACACATACAGAGCTTATCTCTACAGCAGGCAAGGTGTTGAGCCCTGAATGTCATTGCAAACCCCTCAAAAGGTGCTTTTATCCTCTTGTTATAAATAAGGAAATGAGGGTGTGGGTATAAAGAAACTTGTTAGTTAGCTAATAAGTGGAGCACCAGGTCCAACCCAGGCCTGCCCGACCCAAAGCGCTGCCTGGTACACTTTGCTATGTAAAGTCTCCAAAAGATTGAGCACTAGCACAGGACACAGTAGGGACAAGAACAGGAGACTCCTGTAACCTGAACTCCTATGCTCTGACATAACATGAAATGTGGAAATCTAAACATAGATAGGAATCCAGAATCAGGATTCTCACATCCACAGCATCAGTGATTTTGACTGGGCAAATGTATAGGGTCTCTTAGCCTCCATACCCCATTTGTAAAATGGGGACTTAACTGGAGGCTTCTAGCCTCCAGCATAGGCACAGCCTGCCTGCTATTTCAGTCCATGATACAATATTGGGTATCAGACTTACATTCTCACCATTCTTAGCAAATACAGAACTGGAAAAGAGAGAGAGAGAGAGAGAGAAAAACAACTGTTTTTGGCCATTGTACAACAAACACATGCAATGACTTTGCATTTAAGCCAGATGCCTGCTGCACAGCATACTCTAAATTGTGACATGAAAGTGGAACTGAAACAGAAAAGAGTGTTCTCTTTGGATGAAGGAAAAATATTAGTTAGATGCTGATAAAGCAGCTGGAATTTGAGAGGGGAGATACCAAAGAAAAGGAAGCTATGCAGTGCAAAAAGTTCTATAAATCTGCATAACAGACCTCTTGAGCCTGTGGACAAATACCAAGCTACCTGTGCACAGGTGAATTTCCACAAGGCCTGGTAGGGAACAACTACTGGGAGCTAAGAGGCAAATGAAGATTCCAGAAATGGTACAGTGCTGGGAAATGTTGGAGATCTAATTAGCCAGAGGAAAGAATCCTACATATTCAAGTATGATCCCAGAGAAGCTATGTACTATAGTAAGGGCTATTTTAGCCTCCTCTGCCAAAGCCTAAAACCAACCATGCTGCCAGTAAATTAACTGCCTGCCAAAATAAAACTCCACACATTTTAAAAGAAGAAAATATGATTCAGGCCTTCAGCAATATTGCATTCACAATGTATAGCACACAATGAAAAATCACTGGACAAAGAAATAGGATATATGAGTTAACACTGGGAGAAAAATAGTCACTAGACATAAACACAGAAAGGACACTGATAATGAAATTAACAGACAAGGAATCTTAAAAAGCCACTACATATTTATTCAAAGATTTATAAGGAAAAAGTTATAAGCAAATAGATGGAACTGTCAACATAGAGACTAATATAAATTTTTTGGGGGGTGGGTGGTACTCAGTGGGCAGAGCTCTGGTCCCATATACCAAGGGTGGTGGGCTCAAACCCAGCCCCAGCCAAAACTGTAACAAAAAATAGCCAGGTGTTGTGGCAGGCACCTGTAGTCCTAGCTACTCAGGAGGCTGAGGCAAGGGAATTGCCTAAGCCCAGGAGTTGGAGGTTGCTGTGAGCTGTGACGCCACAGCACTCT
>NW_003852474.1:6863502-6886444 GCF_000181295.1 Otolemur garnettii | reverse complement strand
TCCTTCATGTTCACATGGATGGAGCTGGAAAATGTTCTTCTTAGCAAAGTATCACAGGAATGGACGAAAAAGTATCCAATGTACACACACCTATTATGAAATTACTTTAAACCTTTTTATATGAAAGCTATAACCTAATAACAACCTAAGGATACGGGGAGGGTGGAGGGAGGGGGGAGAGGGTGGAGGGAGAGGGATTCGAGGGTTCACTTCTGTAGTTCATCTTACAAGGGTACAAGTGACTCTTTCTATGAGTAGAATATGAATGTTTTAACACAATAACTAAGAAAGTTACATGAAGGCTATGTTAACCAGTTTGATGGAAGTGTCTTGGATTGTGTGTGAAAACACCACACTGTACCCCTAAAGTGCATCAATGTACACAGTTACCATTCAATAAAAATAAAGAAAAAAAAAAAAGACAACTGACTGTTTAAAACAAAAGGATTAAGAATATGTGATGGGGTTGAGAGCATATTTAGAATTAATATGCAGGAAAGATAGCACAAAGATTGAAAGAAAATACATGGAAAATATTATTAGAGGATTTTGACATTTTATAAGAAGTATAATAGTAAGTAAAGATAAACTGTGATAAGCTAAGAATATATATAAATCTCTAGAGTAACCATTAAAAAACCCAAAGTCAATAAAAGTTATAATGGAATATTATAAGTTGTTCAATTAATTCAAAGGAAGGGAGAAAGGGGTGAGGGGGAAAGACCAAAGAACAGATGGAATAACTAGAAAGTGAGCAGCAAAATTGGTTAAACATTTCAATTAAAAATAGAGGTTGTCAGACTGGATAAAAAGATGTGATTCAGTATACGCTATGTATTAGATACACACTGAAAAACAAAGGCACAGAAGAATCAAAAGCAAAAGAAAGGGAAAAAATGTATCATGCAGTCACTACTTATAAGAAAGCTTGAGGCCTGCTGTGGTGATGCCTGTCTGTGATCTTTGAGAGGCCAAAGTAGGAGGATTGCTTAAGGGTAGGAGTTCAAAACTAGCCTAAGCCACATAGCGAGACACTGTCTCTACAAACAAATCTTTTAAAAAGAAAAGGCTGAGGCAGAAGGATAGCTTTATCCCAGGAGTAAGGCTGCAGTGAGCTATGATGATGCCCAGGTAGCAGAGTGAGATCCTGTCTTTAAAAAAAAAAAAAGGAAAAAGAAAAAGAAAGTTTGAAAATGCTTATCATCCCTAATTATTAGAGAAATGCAAATCAAAACCACCCTGAGATATGACCTAACCCCATAAGATTAGCCCATATCTCAAAGTCCCACAGTTGCAGAGGCTGGTGCAAATGTGGAGAGAGGGGAACACTCTTACATTGTTGGTGGGACTGCAAACTCATACAGCCTCTTTGAAAAGAAATATGAAGAATCCTCAAATATCTCAAATTAGACCTCCCATTTGACCCTGTAATCCTACTACTAGGTACTTACCCTGAAAAAAGAAATTATTTTACTATAAGGACATTTGCGCTAGATTATTTATCGCAGTTCAATTTACAATTGCCAGGACAAGGAAACAACCTAAATGCCCATCAACTCAGGAATGGATTAACAAATTGTGGTACATGCACACCATGGAATACTATTCAGCCATAAAAAGATGGTGACTTGATATCTTTTGTAATATCCTGGATGGAGCTGAAATACATTTTTCTTAGTGAAGTATCACAAGAATGGAAAAGCAAATATTCAATGTACTCAATACTCATATGAAGCCAGTTAACAATCCGATGAATGCCCACATAGGAGAAAAACTCATTTCAATTCAAGTCGGGGGGAGGGGTGATGAGGGTTGGGGAGGGGGTTAGGGTGGTCTCAATGAATGGGGAGTGGGTGGGGGAGTGGGGCGGTGGTAGTTGGCACACCTATCTTTTGTGTGTGGGACATAACCACAAGATGAACTCTTCCTAATAAAATCAAATATTTTGACCTGGTTGCTTGGACCCTTACATTAATCTGAAATAAATTTACTTAAAATTTAAAGGAAAAAAAAATGGGAAGCAAAAAATCTGAAAAAAAAAAAAAAAAAAGAAAGAAGAAAATTTGAGTACTTAGTAGATTTCAAGGAATATTCCCAGAGATTAAAGAGGAACATTTTATAATGATAACAGAGTGAGTTAATTGAGAAAACATAACAGATTTGTTTGTGTATGCTTTTAATGAAAAAGCATCAAAATGCAGTTAGGAATAAATGGACAGAACTGAAGAAAAACATAGACAAACCTGTAACTACACTTACAAATAAGTTCAATATCTTATAGGAAATATATAAATTCCTTGAAAGATAACACTATTAAACTGAAATAAGAAAAAACTTAAAAATCTGGATTTTCCCTTATTTCCTAGTAAAATTGAACTTCTTGTTAACAACTTTTCCTCAAAGAAAACTTCATGCCCACAGGGCTACATTGCTGAGCTATATGAAGCATCTAAAGATGAAATAATGCCTAATTTACATGTGTAAATAAGATTTTACACAATTTTCTGAAAAATAAATTAATACTTTTTAACTCAACCTTCCTGGATACCTAGTCTGACAAGTATACTTAAAAAAAAAAATCAGACAAATATCACTCATGAACATAGACACAAAAATCTTTAAGAAAATATTAGCAGGTAGAATTCAGTAATATATAAAACAAATACTATATAATGACCAAGTAATTTTTATCTCAGATATTCAAGGTTAATGTACTATTAATCAAAAATGTAGGCCAGGTGCATGTCTCACGCCTGTAATCCTAGTACTCTGGGAAGCTGAGGCAGGACCATCGCTTGAGCTCAGGAGTTCCAGACCAGTCTGAGCATGAGCAAGACCCCGTCTCAACTAAAAATAGAAAAAATTAGACAGGTGCGGTGGCAGGTGCCTGTAGTCTCAGCTACTCAGGAGGCTGAGGCAGGAGAACCACTGGAGCTGGGAGTTTGAGCTTTCAGTGAGCTGTGATGATGCCCCTGCACTCTAGGCTGGCTGCCAGAGTGAGACCCTAGCTCAAAAAACAAGTCATTCACCATATAAAGAGAAAAAGAGAAAGTTATACACTCATTAAATACACATACATGCAGAAAAAGTATTTTACAGTTCAACATCCATTCACGAGAAAAAAAGAAAATTTTTAGAAAACTAGGGATAGATGGGAACTCCCTTAGCCTGATAAATAGACATCTGTGGAAAAACTCTAATTAACATCATATTTGAGGGTGAAAGATTGAACCATTAAAGTTGGGAAAAAAAAAAAAAGAAACCTGCTCTTCTGATGTTCTCACTTCTACTCAACCTTGTATTGAATGAGATGTCTTAGCTAACTAAGGGGATAAAGCAAGAGAAAAGAAGACATACAGGTTGAAAGGAAAACCATAAATACAAACGCTTTGTTCACAGAAAAATGATTGTGTGCATGAACAATGCAAAGGAATCCAAATCACCAGAATAAGCGCCTTTAGTGAGATGCCAGGGTACTGGGCTAATGTTTAAAAATGTATTGTGTTTCTATTTCTTAGAATTGGATAATTAAAACGAAATTTAAGAAATCCAGTTCCGTTAACAATAGGATAAGAAACAAAAATACTTTGGCATAAACTTAACAAAATATGTACAAAGTGTCCACATTGAAATAAACATTACTGGCAGAAATTTTTAAAAGAACTAAATGAATGGAGATAACATGTTCATGGTTTGGATGGCTCAAAATTAGAGATATCAATGTCTATAATGTTCAGTAAGCTTTTTGGGCAGAAATTGATAAACTAATCCTGAATTACATGGAAAGAAAAAGAACCTAAAATAGAACATTAAAAAAAAATAAGCTGGAGGATGTATATTACCTGATATCAAGACTTACTATCAAGCTATAGATTCAAAATGGCATGATGTAACATATAAATTGACAAGTAGAAAAATGAAACAGAATATATTTCAAATACAGACAAACACACATGAGGTCTAACAGTTGAGTTCATGAGCTTGCCACTGGGCATTTCTGTTGTTATCACTGTACTGACAACTCAGTAAGGTTTCATAACCTTGCTATATCAGGGTCTCACAGCTGTGTTGGTGTTGACATGCAGCAGTATCTTGCTGAGTTATGTTCATTATTGCTATTGTGTATTTTTGTGTGCCCTTGTGAGAATGTCAGAGCTTGAATTAGAGAAACAAATAAACATTCACTTTTTTGTTAAACCTGGCAAGAGTGGAAGGGACATCAGAGGCATGTTAGTCCAAGTTTTGGGGAGTAATGCTATGAAGAAAACAGCAGTGTCCAAAAAGACTTAATGTTTTTCCGAGGGGAGAGGAAGTGTCACTGATGGAGAGGTCAGGGCAGTCAGTAATGAGCAGAACTGATGAAAACATTGCAAAAATTTGGTACATCAAAATCATCAGCTGACTGTGAGAAGCATAGCAGACCAAGTAAACATCAGTAGAGAAACAGGAAAATCTTAACTGGAAATCTTGGCATGAGGAAGGTATGGTTCTTGCATCATGACAATGCACCAGCTTACACAGCACTATCTGTGAAGGAGATTTTAGCTGGTAAAACAAAATTGAACAACCTCCCTACTCACCTGATCTGGCTCCCAATGACTTCATTCTTTACCCAAAGATAAAGGAAATATTGAAAGGAAGACATTTTGATGATATTCAGGACATCAAGAGTAACAGCCATCGAGACAATTCAGAAAGAGTTCCAAAATTGCTTTGAAGGGTGGACGAGACACTGGCATTGGTGCATAGCTTTCCAAGGGGAGTATTTTGAAGGTGACTATGGTGATATTCTGCAATGAGGTAAGATGAGTTCATGAACTTAATTGTCACACTATGTATATTTGTTCTTACTTCTTTTCTCTTCTTTGTGATGCATTTCTATTTCATTCTATTCTGTAGGCTTTTTCTAACGAAGTCTACATTTATTTTGCAATCCACTAGTGGATTAAGACCTACGATTTGAGTAACTCCAGCCTAGTCAATGCCCAGTTTGTTCAACAGCCCCAGGAGATCCCAGGCAAGGAGGACAGAATGAGTAAGATTTCTGCAGTTAGCTCTTCTATACAAAACCACAGCCACCCTGGCAACTGCTGGTCTCCTCCTTCATTCAAAAGGGTCAGTGTATTCATTTCCTACGGCTGCCATAGCAAAGCACCACAGACTGGTCCCCTAAGACAAGCCAGAAGCCCAAAATTAAGGTGTCCATAGGGTTATTTCCTTCCTGGGGGCACAGAGGGAGACTGTGTTCCCTGCTCCTCCCCGACTCCCTCCCCTGGCTCCTGATGACTGACAGCAATCTTTGGTGCCCCTTGGCTTGTGGTTGTCACCCTACTGTCAGGCTCCATGGCATGCCCCCTGGGGTTTTCACATTGTCCTCCCTGGGTACGTGTCTAGGACTCCTCTGCTCTGTTAGGACACCAGCCAGAGTGGATTTAGTACCTCCCTACTGAAGTACGACCTTGTCTTACTAATTACATCTGCAATGTGATGACCCTGTTTACAAAGGAGGTTCTGGGAAGGACACGAATTTTTCAGGGACACCATTCAGTCCAGTATACTCAGGAGTTTTGTTTTTTCCCCCTCACAGCAGAGGGGCTACACTCACCTGATCAGGCTACCTGGGAGGCTGGGCTTTAGGCCACTGCCCTTCCCCTGGGTGATTTGAGGGTTTGGAAAGCTTGAGTCTTGGAACTTATTTAGGGGAAGGATTTGTCTATACCCGGGTGGCCATCCTCTGAGCTGCTGCCCACCAAGGGTAGGAGGTAAAGCCCTGACTTCACCCTCCCCCCAGCACTGCAGAGTAGGCCTGTGCTGAAGTGGAGGGAGGGGAGCCTGCTGCAAGAGAAAGGGAGAAGGGAGGGGGCCCAAGAGGGGACAAGGTGCAGAGTGAGAACTGCTCACCAAGGAAGGCAGACCTGCCAAACAGACCACATGCTTGTTGCTAATTTTAACAAAATACAGAAGACAAAAGGGCAGAATGCAGCTGTGGGAACAGAGCTCTCCCAAATATGATTTATTCACCTGTAATTCACAGGGCAGTGAAAATCCAGGGGAGGCGGCTCAGAGCTGAGAGCCGCTGATAAAGAATTTATTAGAGTGGTTTGCAAGACACTCCCAGGATGTGCAAGCCCACTTATTTTCCAATGCGTACATCAAAATGCGCTGGGTCAGGTATGCAACTAAGTCCGCTGCTAAGAATGGCAGTGTGTAAATGGAAACGAATTTTCTGTCAGGCATTTAGAGACCCAAGCGTGAATTCAGTTTTCCTCCCATTTTTTCCAACAGCAAGGCACCCCCTCTCATGGCTCCAGCCTCCAGCATCACTGTTTTGCTCTGGGGACAGCCACTTGGGTGCTTCAGACATCCAGACCCAGACCCAGCAGGATCTCTGGGCTCTGAGCTCAGGGATGTGTTCTGAGGACAAATATCTTGGCTTTTCTGGGATTAGACATTGTTGAAGGTTATGGGCATTGTCATTACAGACTCAGGGTCTGTGGAATCCTGTACTGGTCTTTTAGGGCTGGACCTGCTCAGACGAAGACCACTGACCACCCTCCCTATGCCTCTCAGCTTGGTAGTGTTAATGGCAAGGAGGGGAGAAGGGGAAGGCTGAGGATAACAACTCCAGAAAAAAGATAATGACAACAACAGCATTTATCCAGCACTTGGTATGTGTGTGGCCCTCTTCTGAGCATTTTATGTGTACTGCATACTAACTCATTTCTTCTGCAAACCAATCCTTATGATAGGTACTATTATTCCTTTTTTAGAGATAAGGAAACTGAGGCACAGAGAGAAGGAATCCAAAGCATCCTCTCATGAGCTCTTGAATCCCCCTCAAAGGTTTGGATTGGGGTAGTTCCTTCTTTTCTACCAGACCTTAGTCTTAAGCCATCAGGCATTCTCAGAGCCAAGCCTAGGAGGAAGGTGGGCCAAGTTCAGCTGGAGGTCTTGTAAGTAACTGCAAAAGGCACATCCCTGCCAGATCTGAGAGTTTCTTTCATTTTTAGCTACAATTACCATTTAAAGAGTTACTTGCCCCTGGGATCCCGTTTGGGTCTATACCCTCCTATAATTAAAGTGGGTCATACCCATGGCCAAGGAAGGGTGAGGGGTGGCTGATACATTGGCTGCAGTTTCTCTCTCGCTCCCTTTTTCTCCCATTCTCCCACTGTCTCTCTTCTTGCTCTCCCTCTTTCCCTCTTCTCTCTCTCTCACACACACACACATACACACACACACACATACACACATGCACACACACACACGCACACATGGAATGTCCCCTCAGAACTTCCTGAACAGTTGCTTACAAGCTGCTCTCTTAGACAATAAGCTCTCTGAGGAGCCTTATTAGAGACAAGAGAGCAGTCAACCTGCCTCCAAGAAAAACACAAACAAGAGAAGTCCTGACCTACATATCCCACTCCGGGCAGTGCCAGCTGGGCCTGTTACGTCACTTGGAACAGCTATTTATCCCTAATAAATAAAAAACCCTTTCCTTTGTGGGCAATCCAGGAGTGGAATGTGCACCTCACTGACATGGGCAGAGACCCCTGTGGGGCCCAGACTGCTTCTGGGGACCGTCTTCAGTGCCCTCTGCTGGCAGAAGCCCCTGCGGCCTGGCTCTGACTGCCAGGAGCTGCTGCTCGCCTGGGGCCGGGCCCCTGCCACGTACCTAGTCCAACTCATCCTTCAAGTCTCCTCTCTAACGTGCCCGCCTCAGGGGGTTGTAATACCCTCCATCCTTGCAGTTGCCCACTTCATGCCAGAATGCCCCGCCTGGCTCCCTGGCCACTTTCCATGAGAGCAGAGAGCATGTGTGTCCTGTCCGCACGTATTCAGTGCCTAACAAGGACTTTACCGTGCAGCAGGTCCCCACAGCACGTGATCGGGAATTACTCCCACTCATCAGAACAGCTAACTTTTATTGGGCATGTACAAAAGTCAGCCTCCGGATTAAGAACCTTTTAAATCCCTGTTTCACAGGAGGGCAGCATGAGGCACAGAAGCATCCAGTAATTTATTCAAAATCACAAGCTGGAAAGTACAAGAGGTACAAGAAGGATCTGAACTTCCTTCGTCTGACATCAGAGCCCACAAACCAGACCATGACACGACATAGCCTCGCAGACCTCCTGGGGCCTGGGTCACTAGAATCCTCACCTATCCCCCCATGACCTGTCCCCTAAGACGGGCCCCCTACTCCAGCCACCTCTCCAGACTCAGAGCCCTCTGAGACAATGTCCTTTAAATGAGGGACACCACACCAGGTCTCACAGGACCTGAGCTTGGCCTGCCTTCGAAACCAACTGCCATTGTGACCAAGGACAGCTACTTAACTTCCATGCAGAACTGAGGCCTTTTCAGGGCATTCGTCAGAGTACCGGCCAGGCTGATTCAGGCTCATAAGCTTGCTATAATTTCTGCTACTCCACCTAATGGCTCTGTGGCTATGAGGCAAGGTAAATGGCATTTAGAGCTTCTGTTCCACCAATACATGTATAAGATGGATGGGGTGACTATCATACCTTCCCTCCTTGCCTGCCTGTGCCAAGGACATGGAGACCCTGAGAGGTGGAAGTGACTCAAGGCCTGACAGCCAACCAGTGGACAGGTCAGGGTGGCCCCTTTCAAATTCCTGGGAGAGGCTGCTCTTCACCATCTCACTATGCTGAGCATCTAACAGCCAATGAAAGACCTGGCTGCAAAATCTATACCACATGTTTCCTTTTCTGGCTTAGTCAGCAAAGCAAGTCTAAAGAGACTGGACAGTAGAGGTACCAGTCCCAGAATGTCACTTAGCATGACCCTCATAGTTACTTGACTTGTCCCAGCCTTGATGCTAGTGGGGACCCTTTACATGGGAACAAGGTTATATTCCAACTGAAAGAAAATAGTCTGAATAAGAAAATAATGTTAAAGTCATGACCTGGGAATTTCCAGAATTGTAGAACAAGGAGCCCAATGGACCCTATTCCCAACAAAACAACAATTATTTAAGGGTCTCTAAAAACTGCCATGAGGACATACATCAAATAAAAAATATTTATTCTAGAAATCAACTAAATCCTAGTAAGAAGAGGGAAATTATGTGGCATGTGAGCCTTGACCTACTTCTCCTCTACCTTCTCCCCGAATCCCTCTTCAAAAAACTCTACTCCAGGTACTCTACCTGGGGCAGCATAGCCACAAAAACAAGGGCTCCCTCTTTCCCCAGACCCTAATCTAGGGCTACCATCTCACACCAGGCTGGACAGGCCACTGGCCCTTCTTATTTCCCTGTCCACTCCTGCTAGGTATGGCTGAGAGGCCGACACTCCTTCCCCTCCAACATTACTCACACAGTAGAAGCTCTACTCCAGGTGCAGGGGGACAAGAATACTGAAGCCCAGCCCCTTCTTCTCCTCCCTGCCCAAGCTTTCTCTAGGAGTAGAAGTTACACACCTGGGGGACAATCCAAGAAGGTCAGGGGTGACCATCCTTCCCACAGGGACCACCAGCAGAGCAAGGTTGTCACTCCACCAAAAATAGGCAGCTGGATATTTCACACCACTACCTCCTGTGCAGTGGTGCTGAAATTCTGCCCTGTGTGTGTGTGTGTGTGTGTGTGTGTGTGTGTGCATATATGTGTTGCTTAATAACAAAATGCTCTGCAGCTCTGCCTGAGAGACTAGAGCTGAGCACGAGAATTCCAAGCCTAAGGATGTTGCTAAAAACAAAGAGGAGTTTGGTAGAGAAGCATTAAGAAGCCTCTTCTAGCTTTGTGGTATAGGTTGTCATGAGCAAAGCAACCAGAAATTTAGCACTGAGATCCCAGCAAAGAGGCAAGAGAGAAGAGCCCTCCTGAGATCACAACCAACCCCGGGGGTTGGGAAGGCTGTGAGCATGGACCAGCACACCCTCAGCAGGAATCAAAGCAGTGTGTGAGGCAGACTTAAAAACATTGAAGACTATACACAATCCATCATCTAATGTGCAAAACTTCATAACTTCTGACCAAGCTCTGGATGGACAATAAGCATCTTTATCTAGGGGAAACTTCTAGAAGTCCAGAATTAAAATTAAAATCACATGCATCTGTGGCAGTCTAGAAGGACCTTATGCAGGGGCAAGTCTGGGCTCTATCAGGAGTGATCGGAAAGGGAACATTCAAGCTAATACTCCTTGGCTGAACATGGAACAGAGCATAAACTCCTCGAACTGTAATAGTAACCTCCAAGTGACAAACACAGGAAAGGGCAAAAAACTCCAACAGACACACTTAAGCACAACTTTTGGCCAATAAGTGTTTATGATGACCCAGAGCAACCCCAAAGTAATGAGGCTAAAAGATGAAGCAAGACCGAAAATCAGAGAAGGAACATTAAAGGCTGCACAATAGGTGGGAATTAGACTTCACCGAGTTAGTTCAGACAAGCCACTAAACCAACAACACTGACAATATCAACTCAGGTGGGGGGTGGGGGAGGGAAAAGAGAGTCAGTATCCAGAGTCAACATAATACATTATCCAAAATACCAAATTTTCAACACAATAATTATGAAGCATGTAAACGTTATAGATTTTCCAAACATGACAATGTGGTCTGTACTCAGGAATAAAAGCAGTCAATAAAACTGTCTTGGAGAGGCCCAGTTTAACTTCCTAGATAAAGAATTCAAACTCGTTATCATAAATATATTCAACAAAATTAAGGAATTTGTGTCTAAAATATTAAAGGAGAGTGTGATGATGTGTCTCACAAAAAGGGATTGTCAGTAAAGAGACAGAAATTATTTTTCATAGAAATTCTATCATATAACATTTCATACCATCTAAAAACTACCAACCCGATAGAGTGATGAAATGACTTATTGAAGACACAGCTTAGGCACTGGTGTGACGATGTCCTGCCATCTTCTGGAATGCAGTGTATACTCTAGACCAATGATCTTTATATGTTACTGTCCTCAATAGTTAAAGCATATGGATTAGTAACCAGCAGGTAGTGGTGAGAGTATCTTCACTTGGTGAATTTGTATATCCCATTCTCTGAATTGTGACTATGTAGTGGTCTTGATTTCCAAACAGGAGCAATTTCAAAGGAATACAGGGAGAGATGCATTGAACTATAAGTTATAACTCCTTCTAGGGCATGTTGGGCTTTTTATACCAAGGGACCATTAAGGAAGATGAGGAGTCACCATCCTGACAGGGACAATGTTTTTTTTAGAGAGAGGAAATTCTGGAGTTAAAAAGTATGGTAACTAAAATGAAAAATCTACTAGAAGGGCTGGATAGTATTTTTAGCTGACAGAAGAAAGAATCAATGAATATGAAATAGATTGATCAAGATTATGCAATGCAAAGAATAGATAGAAAAAAGAATGAAGATAGATGAACAGAACCTCAGAGAAAAGTAGGACACAATTAAGTATACTGATATATGTTCCCTGGAAATCTCTGAAACAGATGCGAGAAAAAGGAAAAGAAAATATGTTCCAAAAAATGATGGCTAAAACTGTCTCAAATTTGATGAAAATTATTAATCTACATATACATGAATCTCAATGAAGCCCAAATAAAATACACACAAAAAAATGCATACCCAGACACATGGTCAAAATACTGAAAGCCAAAGATAAAGAGAATTGACAGCAGCAAGAGAAAATTAATTCATCACATACAAAGGATTCTCAATAAGATTAGCGCTTGACTTTTCATCAGAAACCATTGAGATCAGAAGGTAAGAAGTGAAAGAAAGGGGTGGTGCCTGTGGCTCAAATGAGTAGGGCGCTGACCCCATATGCTGGAGATGCTGGGTTCAAACCCAGCCCCACCTAAAAATGGCAAAAAAAAAAAAAGAAATGAAAGAAAAAGAAAAACTATTGACTAAGAGTCTTATATCCAGCCAAACTATCTTTCCAAAATGAAGGCAAAGAAAGGCATTCTCAACTAAACAAAAACAGAAAATTCATGGCTAGGAGAGGTACCTTACAAGAAATAGTAAAGGAAGTCACTCAGGCTGAAAGCATTGAGCTCTGAGAGTAATTCTAATTCACATACACAAGAAAACCAAGAATACCAGTAAAGGTTTACATAGACAAATTATAAAAGGTAAAATATAATAGTTGCACATTTCTTCTCTTAACTAATTCAAAAGCAATTATGTAAGACAATATATACTATTGTGTCATTGGACTTAGAACTTATAGACATGTAATATATTTGACAATAGCAGCACAAAGGAAATGGGAAGGGGACAAAATTGTGTTGGAGTAAGGAAATGACATGAAACAGTAATGCAACCCCACAGGAAGAAATGAAGAGACGCAGGAATGGTAAATAAGGTTAATGTGGCCTTAAATGGTAGAAATAAAGTTCCTAAATGTATTCTTGTTCTCCATTCTTTGCTCAGCCTCTTAAAAAGATAACTACATATAAAGGAATATAATCTTCAAAGAGATTGAAAATAAAAGGATGGAAAATAATATGCCATGGAAATAGCATCCATAAGGTCATAGGAGTTGTTATATCAGGTGAAACAGACTCTAAAACAAAAAAAAAAGTTACGAGAGATAAAGAAAGACATTTCATAGCAATAAAAAGTCAATAGAAACATATAAACATTATTAACATTTATGTACTCAACAACAGAGCCCCCAAATACACAAAACAAATCTGACAAAATTAAAAGGAAAAATGGACAACTCAAAAATAATAGTTGGAGACATCCAACTGCTTTCCATAATGGATAAAATAACTAGGCAGAAGATCAACAAAGAACTAGAAAACTTGAACATTATTAACCAAGTAAACCTAACATATGTCTGTAGAATATATCACCCAGCAATAGCAGAATGCACGTTTTTCTAAATTGTTCCAAGTCCACATGGAACATTCTCCAAGATAGATCATAATCTAGGTCATAAAACAAGCCTCAAGAAATTTAAAATGATTGAAATCTTAAAAAGTTTGATCTGAGACTACAATGGAATTGAATTAAAAATCAATAGCAGAAGGACATTAGAGAAATATCTAAATATGTGGGAATTAAACAACGCACTCCTACACAACCAACGAATCAAAAAAGAAATCACAAGAGAATTTAGAAAATACTTCAAGATGAGAGAAAACAATAACACAACATAACTTATGAGTTACAATAAAGCAGTGCTCAGAGTAAAATTAATACCTTATAAGTACTTATATTAAAACAGAAGAGAGGCCTCATGCCAACAATTTAAATGTCCACCTTAAGAAACTAAAAAAAGAAGTGTAAACTAGATCCAAATCAAGCAGAAACAAGAAACAATAGAGATTGGGATGGAAACAGATTAAATTTTACAAAAGAAAAACAACAGAGAAAAATCAACAAAATCGAAAGTCGCTTTTTGTAAAAGTCAACAAAATTGACAAACTTTTAGCTAGACCAACCAAGAAGATTCAAATGACTAAGACCAGAACTGAAACAGGACATCATTACTACTTTATAAAAACAAAAAAGATTAGCAAGGAATATTATGAATGCTTATATAACATTAACTTAGATAACTTAGATGGAATGGACAAATTTCAAGAAAGACACAAACTACTGAACTGACTCGAGAATAAATATAAGGGTATCCCAAACATCACCAAACGTAAGTACACACATACATAGGGAAAATGGGAAATGAGAGCCAAACGTACCTTTATTTCAAAATATTGATTAAAAATTTTTACAAAATATTTCTCTACATGTTGATATATGAATATAAAAATATTAGAATATAAAATAAAATATAATATGAATTTGTTAATTTTTCTATGTATGGTGAGCCTTGGGACACCCTGTAGAAAATCTGAATAGAGCTGTAACAAATGAGTTCAAATAAAGTTGCAGAATACAAGATCATCATAAAAAAGGTCAATAGTATTTCTACACCCTAACAATGAACAATCTACAAATTAGAATTTAAAAAATTCCATTTATAATAGAATCAAAAAAATCACTTCTTGGCCTTTTGGCTAAGATTAAGTGTGCACAATAGCGTCAAAAAGAATAAAATGCCTAGGAATAAATTTAACAAACATAGTGCAAAACTTGTACATTAAAAAGTAAAAATCATTGTTGAAAGAAATTGAAAACGAATGGAAAGACATTTTATGTTTGTGAATCAGAAGACTTAATACTGTCAAGATGGCACCCCAGATTGATCTATGGATTCAATGCAATACAATCTCTATAAAAATCCTGTCTTTCTTTTTTTTTTTTTTTTGGCAGCAATTGATATGCTGATCCTAAAATTCTTATGGAAATGCGAGGGACTCAGAATAGCCAAAATCATCTTAGAAAAGAACAACAAAGTTGCAAGACACATTTCCTGATTTAAAAACTTACTACAAAGATACAATAATCAAGAGAATGTCATACTAACATAAGAAAAGACATATAAATCAATGGAATAGGACTGAGTGTCCTGAAATAAACTCATATATTTATGGCTGATTGATTTTTTTTACAAGGGTGCCAAGATGATTCAATGGCAAAAAAATCGTCTTTTTAACAAATGGTGCCGGGACAATTGGATAGTCACATGCAAAAATTGAAGTTGGGCTCTTAACTTACACCAGACACAGAAATTCACTCAAAAGGCATCACAGTAAACTGCTACGATATTGAATTAGACAAGTTTCTTAGACATGACACCTCAAGCACCTTTGGCACAGCAGCAAAAGAAAAAAATCAAGACATTGTTCTACATAAAACATCAAAGACCTTTGTACTGTGAACAGTACCATTGAGAAAGTGAAAAAGACAATCCACAACATGGGAGATACAATTGTATTTGCAAACCACGTACGTAAGAAGGGACTTGTATCTAAACTATATTGAAAACTTTCACAACACAAGAATTAAAAATAAAAAACCCAATTAAAAACTCGGTAAAGAACATAAATGATATTTCTCCTAAGGAAGATACACAAGAGTTCTCGTCTCGGCTTGAAGATGGCTTGAATAAGCAGGAGAAAGGAAGTTCAACCTCATTAACCCTTAGGGAAACACAAATCCAAATGACAGTGAGATACAACTTCATCCTCACTAGGATGGCAACAGTCCAAAAGAAGGGGGACAAACTTGGGCAGGGTGTGAGAAAGTGGGCCACTCACCCCCTACTGGGGAGTGCAGCGACTTTGGAGGGCGCTTTGGTAGTCTAGCCCTTCCCCACAGCTTCCTCTTTTCACTCTGCTTGAGTTATAATCTTTGCCTTTCCAGCCCTCACTGTAAGTCAGATCCTTTTCTGTTACCAAATATCCAAACGAAAGGAAGAATTGAAAAAAATAGACGTACATTTTCAAATTCTAAAACGCTAATGAGGCAAAATGTTCCCTGTGGGAAAATATTTAAAAGCACGTTACACTATGAAATGATCTTCTAATGGTGGGCATCGAGATTATTATTTTACGGTATATGCTACAGGGCTATAAAATCACAACAGGTAGTGTCGCGAATCACATGGGAATGTGAGGTTCGTGACGTACAGTCAGTTGCCTTTATTAAAGCATTAGCCACTGAATTGGATATTTGCTCTGAGATGAAAATCAGAAAAGCAGCCATTCTTCACCATGGGGTCGGAAGGCAAAGGAAGAGTTTATCCCCCTGAGGACTCTGGTGTGGCTGAGGACGTCCAGTGTGTTGTCCACCCATGGTTGGCTTTGCCTGCCAGCCCTGGTGTGCCCACTTACCAGGAGAGCAGCACAGCCTGTGACCCAGGGCTCCAAGCAGGTGCCCATCAAGTGGAGTTGGGAGTGAGGTGAATCCTGTTTACCATCCCTGCCCTGGGAATGGTGCTGAAAGAAGCCTGGCACGGAGAGGCCTCTGGTCTCAGACCCCAGACCCAGGGGATTTGTCTGAATCAATCTTCAGGTACAATCTCCCAACTTTCTCAGACATTACTGAAATGCTCTGGATGAAGCTTACATGTCCTGCCTCAAACTTGGTGGCCTTGTCTGAAGCCCTGGCCTGGTGGCCTGAGCTGACACCAACACGCCAGGTGCTTCACACTTTCTGGTCTCGGACGAGCCGTGGATGGAGGGAGGCAGACAGGAGAGAGTCCTCCACGCTCTTCACCTTCCTCTCTGCTCCCAGGCCACCCTGGTGTCTGGGGGCTTCCCAGGACCTGAGGATGGAGCTAGGAGCCCTAGGAGCCTTGGTCCTCCTGCTGGTTAATAAATATGTGCAGTTTGACCATATTCCTTTTGGAAAACGACTTCCCAAGCAAGGAGATTTACAAACCAGACAACTGTGAAAACTCAATTGTATAAAACAAACAACGTCCCAGGCCAGTGTGCTTAGGAGCTCAGTTCAGAAACCAGCCCTGCTTCCAGGGGTCTCCCCAAGGAAGGACCCTGAGAAGGCCTCGCCTGGGCTGCCAGGCCACCGTCTGGGGGAAGCGGCTCTGTGGGGAAGCTGCCCCGCCGGGCTTGCAGAAGCCCTTGGATGGATGTTGAAAGCCACTGCCTTCCTTTGCCAGGGCTGCCTGTCACACAAAGCAGAGACTAGATGGCTTGGACAACAGAAATTTGTTCTTTCACAGACCTGAGGGCTGGAAGTCCAAATTCAAGGTGTTGGCAAGGCTGGCTCCTCTGAGGTTTTTCGGGGAAAGATGTGTGCTGGAGCTCTCTTCTGGGCTTGAGATGGCTGCTGTCCCTGTGTGTGTGTCTCCATATCCGAATTTCCCCTTTTCACAAGGACAACAGTCACTGGAGAAGGGCCAACCCTAATGGCCTCATATTAACTCAGTTACCGCTACAAAGACCCTCTCTCCAAATTAGGTCTCATTCTGAGAACCTGGGGGCTAGGACCTCACTATTGAATGGAGGGGTGTGTGGCACAATTCAAGCCATAACATCGCCTCCACGGCAAGCTGCAGAAGCCCCCAAGGGCTGTGCTGCCTGCCCTGCCTGTGGAGTGTAGCCCCCCCACATGGAGAACCATCATCTGTGGGTACTTTGTTTCCAATGGATCCTGCCATCCTGCTTCTTCCCTTCATCAACACATTCCCCGTAAGGCTCCTTGGCACTGCTTCATCTCCAACTCATTCTCAGTCCGTGCAGTCTGGATTCTGACCCCAGATGGCACCTCTGTCACACACCCTTGGCAAAATCACAGCCAACTCCAAACTCCCAGACCCAGGATTCTTTCCCTGGTTTTTATAATACTCAAGTCCTTGGCAGTGTTTGATTGGGCCCTTCTTGCCCCTTGGGCCTCCCTGTCCTCCAGGGCACCTCTCTCCTAGCTCTCTTTCTCTACTTTTCCTCTTCCCCCAGCTGCTCTGCAAATGGCACCACCTCCCCAAATTCCACACATCTCTTCTTTCTACAACCTCCTCCAGAAAGTACTTCCTCTCTCTTGCAGCTTAGACTACGATCAGAATCTCTATCTTCAAATACAGCTGAGCTCTGGACACCAAATTTTAAACTGCCCACCAGACACTTCTTCCCAGGGTCTGGGAGACCTTCAGATACCTTAAATTCAACTGATACAAAATGAAACTTTTTTGATATGATGCTCCAAATAAATATTGTGATATAAAAAAGGAAAGCTTCCTCTCTCCCATCCCAAAATGAGTACCTAGTTTGAGGTTATCGGAACATTTAGTCACAATGTCACCAATGTAATGTTTTGTCTTGTCTTTTTAACTATGGGTAGGTAAAGTATACCACAATGCATATCAGCCAATTAATATTCTGATTAGCATTTTTCTGTTGTTTTTTTTTTTTTTTTTTTTTGCAGTTTTTGGCTGCGGCCGGGTTTGAACCCATCACCTCTGGTATATAGGGCCAGCGCCCTACTCCTTTGAGCCATAGGTGCTGCTCTTGAAATAAAAAACTCACCATGGTGTTATAGTTGGGATGTTCGTCCCCTTGAAATCTTGTATTGAAATTTGATCCCCAATAGTGAAGGTAGGGCCTAATGGTAGGTGTTTGGGTCACATGGGTGGATCCTTCACAAAAAGATTATTGTGGTCCCTGGAGGGAGTGGGTAAATTCTCACTGCATTCATTCCTCTGAGAATTGGTTGGTAAAAAGAGTCTGCCACTGCCCCCTACTCCTCTCTTTTTCTTCCTCTCTCCCCACGTGATCTCTGCAAACGCCAGCTTCCCTTCGCCCTCTGTCTTGAGCAGATGTGGCCTGAGGCCTTCACCAGGAGCAGATATTGGCACCACACTTCTTGTGCCACCTGCAGAACTGTGAGCCAAATAAACCTCTTTTCTTTATGAATTGCCCAGCCTCAGATGTTCCTTTGTAGCAGCAAAAACAAAGACATGGCTACAGGCTTTCAAATTATTCTGTTCTTTCCCCCAAGATAATCACATATTGTATTACTATTAAATATGTCCCAATTGTAAAACCAACTGATCAGCACATTAAAGGTGAAATGTTGCCCCTATTGCATGCCTACTGTGTGTGGTATAACCCTCTTTTCTTCCTCCACATTCATCAAGGATTTTCCAATTTAATCCTCTGCATTCTCTTTGTCTGACACTGTTTATGAATAGCACCCAGGAGCTCCCAGTTATTTATTGCAGAGATTAGGGACCAGCGTGTCAGGCACAGACAGATCACTGGTGAGCCTTCACATGGATGATTTTTTCCCCCTTCCTTATCCTTGCAGAGAAAAGTAGTGATTTGGGTTTTGCTCTTATGTTCTTGTTTGTGTCAGGGAGGGAAGGGGGGTTGACATATATCTGCGTTAGGAGCCACAGTGCCTTCAGCAAGAACCACAGTAAGGAAAAAGGAAATTTATTTTCTCGCCCTACTTGGTGCATAATTTGTTGATTCATGGAGAGACAAGCACAGGGTATGACATAAAAAGTGAAAGCCTGCAAAAGGATTTAAAAAGAGTGTTTACACTCTTATTAAAGTTCATTCCTGATGTCACAGCAGGGAGGTGATATCATAAAAGTATGTAATGCTCTCTAGAAATAATAGAGTGGTTGCAGAGTGAATGAAGGATGGGAACCACGGGAGAGCTGGCAGTGGGCAGGGGGAGAGAGATAGAGATGCCTGGTGGGTGGAGGGAGGAAGAGAAGACGTAAAATGTGCCCCAGGACCCCACCTACCTCTCTGGGTGGGCTTTCCCCAAGAGCCAGGACACAGGCACCTGAAACCTTACCATTTCCCTCAGAGAAATTTAAACCTCATGACTATAAAAAAAAAAAAGAATTGAGGCAGGAAGGTACTCTCTGTGAAAAGGCTTATAATGAAAAATAAAATTTAAATTTAAAACCCTCTATAGTGCTTCTTGCATGGGTACTTCATCTGTGAATGGACAAGGGGGGGCCTGTCACCTGGCAATTGGCACAACCCTGAAGTCTGTGAGCAAGTCCAGTGCTAGCCCCCCAGCCAGCTGACCTGGCCAGAATTCACAAAGTGCTAGCAGGTGTCCACAGTATAATGAATATTCTTCTGGGTGCTTTGGAATGAGGAAGCATGTCCTTTAAGTCAAAAGACTAAGAAAGGGGTAGTGGTCAGCCAATTCTGGCTGAAGTGAAGCCAGTGGTGAGCCAGGGGAGCAGGAAAGCCTCGTGCTCTTACCCTCTTTGGACACTAAGAGTTGTTCTGGTCACCACTCAATTCTGGCATCAGGGCTCTGGGTTCAATTCCTATCTCTACCACTAGGAAAGGCAGGGGACAAGAGATACATCTGGTAAAATTATTGGTTTTACACTTGATCTTAGCCAAAAGGCCAAGAAGGGATTATTGTTAGGATTTTAAAACACAGTGTGATGAGATGCTTATTTCAAAGTGTCTAATACACACATGTGCAAAGTGCTCAGGAGAAATCTGGCTGTTAGCTGATCTTTCTGGGCTCCAGTAGAGACTCCTCCTCTTTGGTTTCTGTTCCTTTTCCTCTGTGTCCCTTGCTCCACATGAGTGGCCCTGCCCTGCCTGCCCCAGAGATGGGCACTTGACCAGCCTGGCCAATCAGCTCACCCTCCCCCTGTGACACGGTTGTAGGTGGGGGCACGTGACCCTGCTCAGTCATGTTTAGGCCTCTGGAATGACTCTCGGTGTGCTGGTGTTGAGGGGTCATCTCTGCCTCCTCCCTAGTCTGCCTAAGAAGGAAGCCATCAGGGAGAAGTCTGAGCTGAGAAATAAGGAAGGAGGATCTAGAAGGTGCCTCCGAGTCCAGGATCCAGCCAAATGAGGAGCCAGCAGCACCCTTGCAACATCCCCCAGTGTGGGAGTCAATGGATTCTTCTTTCAGCAAAAGCTATTCTAAGGTGGATTTCTGTGTTTGGCCACTAAAGAGTCCTTCCTCACGTCCTTCCACTCAGGGAGGAGGCCATGAGTCCAGGTGCCAAACAATGACCATCAGGATTGACCAGCAGGCAATCCTGATTATGCACCAGAGTCACCTGCAGGGATTTTAAAATAATGTAGAGTCTGGATCCCATCTCCAGAGATTCTGATTCAATGCAACTGGAGGGAGGCTGAGCATCCTCCTGTTTCAGTCGGTAAAGGATGGGGAACCAGGCACCTCTGGGGACTCTCACTCACTACAGGGAGAAGGAGGATTGGTACCATCAGACTGAAACCAGAACAAGGCACATCCCTCAGAGTCCTCTAAAAAACTCAGAAAGGGGCCATAATAGCATCACCTTTGATTTATTTGATAAGATATGGGCTCTTTCTGATAATAATCATGATCTTCCATTTGATGTAGCCAGTGATCCAATTATTGCATATTAGTACTAAGAAGCCATTTCCACCAGTCCTTGATTCAAATTCATTCTGAGTCTGACAATGTTGACTTCTCCCACTGGTATGGCAACCCAGGCCAACTGTCCCTTATGTGCAGGCAGTTCTTGTGAGCACTTCCCCCTGTCTGGCCCTCAAAGAGACTGACCAACACTATGGAGCCACAACATGTGCAAGCCTTTCTCCATCCAGGGATGGGGGACACTTATCCAAGCCCAGCTTCTTGTCTCCCCAGAGGGCACTTCACAGCAGGAAATCCTTTATGCTATCATCCCATGTGAAATGAGGAAGGAGCAGGTGAGATGTTTGAGTTAGGGACCATTTTTTTTTTTTAAGGTGGATTCCTTTTATTGGTTCCAGACAGTTCCATGGAGGGAAGGGATGGACTCTGTTGGGGGTGAGTGGGTGTACCCACATGCCCCAAATGTGCCCAAGATGTCCAGCAGTGTCCCAGAGAGGACCTTAAAATCACCTTGGAGGAAGAGATATGCTCCAAGGATGCCCTAGCCCTCAGCACAGGTCCAGGTGGGGCCGAAGGGGCAGGGGTCCCTGTGGTGCTGCAGGGCTGGTGTGGGTAGGAGGGAAACTGAGTCCCGGCTGAAGAGCTTGCTGGCCCTGCCAAGCTGCTGCTTATCCCTTTTGGATCTGGTCAGTGCCAAGGCTACCTGCTCTGACTGCCAGCAACTCCAGCATCCGATGGGCTGAAACTGGTCTTTGGTCTTGTGACCCTTGACATGGCTTAGTTGCTGCCATTGCTATCATCACTGTCCAGATACACACCCAGCTGTTTCAGGGAGGAGGTGGCAGGTGATAAGGGGTCAGCTACCTTCCTGCTCTGCAGGGTGCCTAGTGTCACCTTGTTGCAGTAACGGTCTCACGGAAAAGTGATGTCGCAGAGACTAAACATGCTTATTGAAACTGTGTCTTAAATAAAGGTGACCATCTGCTCGCTCAGGCAAAATGGAGACCTTTCATTATTCACTTTTTGTTTATATAGTCAATCTTGTGCATGCGCACTATACAGCAATGACCTCATTAATATTCATTACAATCCCTCTGCACATGTGCATTGGACATCAATGACTTCATTAATCCATTTGAATATCTTGTGGCCACCCGCCCTGTAAGTAGCTCCTCCCTAGTAATCTGATAATCCACCCAACATACACCTTTAAGCATAACCCTTTCAACATAACCTGGTTTAACATAACTTAATGGAGAATATATTGTCAGTCATTACTTTTTTTGTTCTTATCTGATGGAGCCTAAGGCTATAGAGGAACAAGGTAGATTGAATACCTGGCCTTGCTGGCCTTGCTGTTTGAGGCTGTTACTTCAAATCTTTAAACAAGGCATATAGAAACTTCTTGGGCATACAGGAATTTGTGTGCAAACCTCTGCTCCCATGTAGGCCTTAAGGCAGGGTTTTATTGCTGGAAACTTTTATAAGGAATTTTCAGGCTGGACGTCTCAAAAGCCTTTCATGAGCCCAGGTTTTATCTGTGCCATTAGATACCTGTATGCATTGGGTAAATTCCTCTTCTCTTGAGGTCCCCAAGCACATTTCCATTCCTGGACCCATCAGCAAGTGACCTTTGTTACTTACCACAGATCAGGAAATGTCACTGATGGGTATCTGGCCAGTTTTCCAAAGGGCTTTTTTATTGTCCTTATAAAGTTAACCTTAATTCCTTAACGCAGTCTGGACATCTCTGGAAATGCCATTCCAGCCAAAGCCTTGGTCATGTTAGGCCCACAATCAACCTGGCCACATGGGATTCTGCCTCAGTTTCTCACAAGTATGCCTGCACAAAGTCTTTTCACTGCTCTCTCTCAAATGGCTTTTTTGGCCAGAGGCATATAGGCATTTTACGTATATACCTGGCCCTGCCCAGTGTTTTGATCTGCACCTGCCTTTGTCTTCTTCTTCACCACCAGGCCAGACAGCCAAGGCCTGCTAAGACTACTGATGCTCTGCTCCCAGATCTCCATTCTCCTCTTGGCCTTTAGGGCCTCGTCCAGGATGGCAGTGGGGCTGGGCTGCAGGGCAGGCCTGGGTGGGGGAGGAGCAGCATCATCCTCAGAGTCTGAGTCTTCCAGCAGTCTTCTTTTTCTAGCTTCCTCCAACAAGGCCGCTGTCTCCTGCTCATCCTCTTCCTGCTCCTGCTTTTGCCACTCTTCCTCAAACAGGCGGTGGTGCTGCTGCAGC
>NW_003852474.1:6858308-6863383 GCF_000181295.1 Otolemur garnettii | reverse complement strand
CTCATCCTCCCTTTCCTTCTGTACCCTCTTCTCCTCCTCCTCCAGGAGCTTCTCAGTCTGGAAATTCCTGGTGGTCCATGCTCCATGGTGTAATCTGTGTTTTGTGGGTCTGTCTTGAATGTGATCTCTGCCAGGCAGTGGGTGCACTTAATATAAAAGCAGGAGATGCTTAGGCCCAGATAGACTTTATTCTGCACCTTCTCCTTCCGAGCATTGAACTTTTTTCCCTTGTAGATGTACTCTCCACATGTCTTGCACCTCATGTTGAAGGGTGCCATCAACCGCACCCCGTACTGCCGGTCTTTGGGGAGCTTGAGTTTGGGGATCTTTGATGGGTCAAAATCCGGTGGGTAGTATTTGTTTAATGCTTTCCTCTTGGCCATCTTTGCCTTCTAATCGCCTTAAAAGCACCAGAGAACTAGTGGCAGTAATTATAGAAAGGCTCCAAGGGTACAAATGAATCTTTCTAAAAGCAGAGTATGAATGTCTTAACTTAATGACTAAGAGAATGACATGAAGGTTATGTTAACCAGTTGGATGAGAGTATTTCAAAATGTATATGAAAACAGCACACTGTACTCCATGATTGCATTAATGTACATAGTTATGCTAGAAGAAATAAAAAAAAAAAAAGAAAGTCTCCTACCAAATTCTGTACTTCTGTTAACATCACTGCCTTCAGCCTGTATTATTGGCTACAGGACACACAGTTTGCCTTTTTCTTCCTCTGCAATCACCGTCTATCAGGCTGTGAGTCCTGCCTTCTTTCCTTCAGAGTAGCACTAGTGGGTAGCACTAGATAAAGGTTCCAGGAGGCGATCAGACCATTCCCTTCAGAATCCAATCAGGGGAAGTGATTGGGTAAACATCTCAAGCTCTGCCCCCTACATATGATTGACTACAATCTAGCCCAGAAGGCGAGTTAGGGACCATTTTAACTAGGTGGGGCTGTAACATCAGCCACAGCCACCCAATGAATAGTCTTCAGGGCTCAGCTTCTACCAAGTCAGCTGGAATCTGGAGCCCATGGCCTTGCCCCATGGCAAAGCCCTCTTAGCCTTATCCAACCCAGTGGTCAGGGCCTTCTTACTCCAAACATGTCAGATTCCTTCAAGTTTAGTAACTCGTGAGTATAGTTTATAGGGTCACTGGGTGCACAGTAGGGTTTCTCAAAACAGAATCCATTGATCCACACCCCGATCCCTTAGAGATAGCTGGTTTTGGGGTGGGGAAAAGCCAGATTCAGATTCCTGGTCCCCTCCCAGACCAAAGGAACCAGACCTCTGGAGCTGGGCCCAGGGAGTCTGCATTTCACTCAGCCCTTGTGACACTGGGAGGCATATTAAAGTATGAGAATCCACGGCAGGTGGCTGCTTCCCCTCTTTCCCCTCTCATGTTAAATAGGGAAAACTAGACAGCTGGGCCCTGAGGTAAGCAGGGGACGAAAGCAGGGAGGCCAGTACGAGTCATCTGTTTGGAGGCCTCCGGATGAAAGGCAGGAAGGAAAAATGGTTCTTCCACAAGACTGGTATTTTAGAAAACCCTGTTTCAAACACCCTGAATTTTGAGCCTGGAAATGGTTATTATTTCTGCCCTCATTACCTTCTTTCCCTATTTAAAATGTAATCATTGTCAAAGAAAAAAACCCCCAAAACCTGCAGCTCCCACCTCCCTGCCCCAGCCTCACACAATAGACACTAAAAATAGGGCTCTACCTCCAAGCTTCAAGAAATTCTCCAAAATGAGAAAAAAAATGTATATACATATTACTGGAGGTCTGTCCTGCCTTGTCTACTGACATCCTATTGCCTTTACTTTCCCCCAAAATAGACTTCCATTCTTCTCAGAATGACCTCGTTTTCCTGATGCATACTGACTCGGAGCGCTGGTCGGGGGAGAGTGCTGGCCTGGCCCCCTCAGCCACTCTGCTTTGGTTTTCTGCTGAGGGCAGAGCAGAGCAGATCTAGAACCTTCTTGGTAGTTTCAGACTTGTCTGCAGATGTGCTGATGTCACCCCTGTCCTGCCAGCCTTTGACATAAGCCCAGGAGGTGAAAACCTATAGAGATTGGAAAGCAGCCCAGCCAGGCAGAAGATGCTGCTCGGGGTCAGAGTACCATACGTAGAGCTGAGGCAGGAGCCCCAAGGCCAAGACAAGAATGGTAGAGTGACTTCACAAAGGAATGTGCCGGAAAGGCGGATTCACAACATGTGAGCTCAGTGGCTGGATGGTGGGAATTTCGCATGGGCAGACATATTGCTGCCTTGGCATTATGGCAAATCCTGACACCCAAAATAGCACGACTGCTTTTTAAGTCACTCCTGGCATCTGCCCACAGCACCCACACCCAGGAAATGGTGGGCGGGGTCTGTGTGCACCCCTTGTGGTAAGCTAGGACAATTTCACTCACTTTGGAAAAGAACACAGAAGGCAACAAAAGCAGGGAAAGGCAGAGCTTCCAGGGAATTATCCCATTCTGTTTGGCTTTCCCTTCGGTGGTGTGGCCCTGCTGTGGCCATTGAATATGCTGCAGCACAGGCCCATGGGGTGGGGGTTTCATGGCTCCTCTAATGTGAAGCATTTCCCACCCACCTTGGTTCCCAAGCTCATTCCTTGACCTGCTGTCCAGAAGTCCCCTGTCCCAGACCTGCTATGGGCTCACTCCACAGCCAGGGGTTCCAGCGACCACCCCATCTGCACCTGCTTCTCCCCTCTCTGCAGCACAGTCCCAAGCCACTCCCCTGGGCATGGCAACCCGGGTTCAGCAGGAGGGTCAACTCCACCACGGCATTTCATTGTCCTGAGGAGTCACAGTCAGTCATATTAACCTGGACCAATGCCCACTGTCCACAGGCCTTTCGAGCAGACTTTTCTCTGGGCATCCTTGGGTAGCGGCCACTACACAGGAGATATGTTTCAGGAAAGCTACATGTGGGAGGGGTTTTTAAAATCTAGCCTCGTGTTGAAAGCAGATAATTATTTTAGTAGTTGTAGTTTTGTTTTCATGACTAACTCTCCTCAACTGTGGCTCACCGCTGCAAAATTTCACTGACTTTCTGGAGACATGAACAGCGTATACAAACTTGCTCAGTTATCTACTATTGTGTGAAAACTGCTCCAAATTTACTGGTTCAAAACAATCATTTTATAATAATGATTGGTGGGTTTATAGTCATGATTCAGTGGCTTTATTGGGGCTTAGCTGGAAGTTTCTTCTGCCGTCTGGTGGCTTGGATGTCCAGGGTAGCACTAGCTCAAGTGATGGGTGCCTTGCTGGGGTTGGCTGCGAGGCTGGCCACCTTGTTCAGTTCACGTATGCTTTCTATCTGACTACCATGGGCTTCTTTATAGCATTCTAAGAGGGAGAGCCTCACTGTGCAAGAGCTTACCAAGCCTCTGCTTGCATTCTTCCTGCTAATGTCCCTTTGCCCATAGCCAGTCACATGGCTGAGCCCAGAGACACTGTGGAAAATACCAGAAGGCTTCCTTAGGAGCTACAGACAGAACAGTCTACCACACCAATCATTTCACGAATGCAATCTAGTTAGAGATAACCAAGTCTGGCACATGTTTAACACTCTAAGCAAATCTTCATTTCCCCTTTTCTCAGGGAGGAAACTAGGACATAGAGCCATTAGATATGAAAGGAAGACTTGGCCGGCTTTCCTTGACAGGCAAATTCTCATTAGCACCAAAGGAAGTCTGAGCACATTTCTGGTCTGGTTTCTTTTTGTTGTTTTGATTTTACTTTTTTTTTTTGTGGTTTTTGGCCGGGGCTGGGTTTGAACCTGCCACCTCTGGCATATAGGGCCGGTGCCTTACTCCTTTGAGCCACAGGTGCCACCCTATGATTTTACTATTTTCAATAGCATTTTAATTGAAAAGGTGATACATGTGCATCATAGTTCATTGTTTATATCCTTCAAATCACTAGTTTGATTGATAGTAACCATTTACCTTACCTCTGACTCACGATCAATCTCTCTTCTTGCTTTCCTCAGTTGGGAAACAAGACTACTTGCTGCAAGTAGATTCCTCAGTTCCCGACAAATATGCTCTGTCCAGCTCAGAGGAACCTTTGCCCTTAGGTGCTGATCTTGCCTGCTATTGTCTGTAGGACAGAAAATGTTCAGTCTGCTTGTACAACCCTTCCCTTGGGCACAGGTATCTATGATGTCTGGCAGTTGGTGCTTTAAAATCTCAGATCAAATGGAGGATTTGTTTTGTTTTTATGTAAAATTAATCCACTATACTATAGCCTTGCAAGGAAAAAATATTATGGATGTTATAGCCTTAAAGAGTAAATTCAAGGACAATTTTTTTGAATACCAGCAGGAGAAGAGAATTCAAGACAAACCATACAGTTGTATGGCATAAAATAGCACAAGGAGAGCAAGGTGGGAACAAAAGGTTCTTACTAATCTTTCCTTATGGGAAATTCGAAACATTTCTATAAGTAGCCAGAACAGTATCATGAATCTTTCAGTCCATGATCCAGCTTCAGTAATTATCAATTCATAACAAAATTTAGATTCATCTTTACTTCTACCCAAGTGGCCTCCCACACCCCATGGAGAATTTTGAGGTACATCCCAGACATCATATCATTACACTTATAAATAGTAATTATGCTGAGTGAAAGGAGCTAGAAAAAAAGAATATACATTTTATGATTCAATTAGTTAGAATTCTAGACTATGCAAATTGATTTACATTGACAGAAAGCTGATCAGTGACTGGGGACAAGACAAGAAGAGGGAGGAATTATAAAAGCAAATGAGCACACTTTTGTGGGGGGTGGGGTGACAGATATGTTCATTATCTTGACTGTGGTGATGGGTCTCACAGGTGGTTATCCACACCACCTCTCCTGCACAAAGTTATGTGTTTTTTTTATTTTTTATTTATTTATTTTGTTGAATGGTAACAGTGTACATTAATGCCCTTCTGGGGTACAGTGTGGTGTTTTCACACACAATCTGAAACACTTCCATCAAACTGGTTAACATAGCCTTCATGTCATTTTCTTAGTTATTGTGTTAAAACGTTCATATTCTACTCATAGAAAGATTCACT
>NW_003852474.1:6848334-6857364 GCF_000181295.1 Otolemur garnettii | reverse complement strand
AAAAAAAAAAAAAATTCTACTAGAAGGATCTTTTTATTTCTTTATCAATATCTAGTTTAATCACATTATCATCAGAAGATTTTGCTTGTACTATTTCTACTTTTGTTGAAATTTTCATTATGGACAATTATGTGATCCGTTTTCATGAATGTCCCATTGACCGCCTTGAAAGAAGGTAAATTCTTCATTTCCAGGATGCAGAATTTGGTGTATATCAATTGGATCAACTTTCTTACTTTCTGCTTATTTTTGCTATTTGATCTGACATGAATTAATAGCTTTGAAAAGTTTCCTACTATGAGTGTGTTTCTGTTTCTCCTTATGTATCCTCTGTAGTTTCTGCCTTATGAATGTTGTTGCTATGTGATTTTATGTGTAGTCATTCAGTAACTAGTGTCTCTTTCTTGTACAATGTGTTCTTTAGAATTATAACGCTCCCTTCTCTGTCTCATTTAATTTTTTTTTCCTTCATCCTGAATTTCTTCTTGGAAGGTAAACTGGTAAGCTTGCTTTTGGTTTGCAATTGCCTGGGACACACCTTTGTCTATCCTTCTCATTTTCAAATATTATCATTTACTTGTTTTCGGTGTCTCCATTCAACAGCATAGAATGGGATTTTGCTTTACAATACCACGTGAAAATCATTGACCTTAATGGATGAGTTAATTGCATTTATATTTATTGATATGGTAGATAAATGGATTGAAGATCTGTCATATTATTTTATCTGAATACAGTTCCTTGAAAATCTTTCAATATGAGGTTTTTGCTTTATAGGGTGTGGGCAGAGTGAGTAAAGAGAGAAGAGAAACAAGGAGAGGAAAGAAGAAAAGGCCTGGAGACATGAGAAGAGAATTAAGTTCTGATATTTAGGAGGATTTGGATGTTGTTCTAATGATTACCTTTATAATCATTATAATTAAATTATCATAGAACAGCCTTGGCTGTCTGCTTTTTAACCAGTATTGGGCAATAACAAAATTAGTATTTTCTTCCCTTTCTCCACCTCTCCTGCACTTCTTGACTTAAATCAATAATATTATCTTTGCTAATTTTTACTTTGGAATCTTAAATATACTTATATGCCTATTATCTGATTTTTGAGCTTTAAATTATTTCCTTTGTCTCCCTGGTTTTATCATTGCAGCAATTACTGTTTGTCCTGCCATCTTCACCCCCTTCTCATCCCAATTTGTGTTAGTTGTATTATTTCTGTATTGTCAGGGCATAGAAGATTTACATTCCATGATGTTACAGTAATCAACACCTTACATTTAGTCTTAGATCTAAGCCTAAATATAATCAATAGTTTAGCCAGTCACGGTGGCTCATGCTTATAATCCCAGTGCTCTGGGAGGTCGAGGTGGGTGGGTTGCCTGAGCTCAGGAGCTCAGGAGTTCAAGACCAGCCTGAGCAAGAGTGAGACCTCCATCTCTAAAAAAGCAATAGCTGGGTGTTGTGGTGGGTGCCTGTAGTCCCAGCTATTTGAGAAGTTGAGGCAAGAGAATCACTTGAGCCCAAGAGTTGGAGGTTGCTGTGAACTATGATGCCATGACACTCTACCAAGGGTGGCAAAGTTAGACTCTGTCTCAAAAAAATAAACAACTAAAATCAATACTTCAGTCTGAGTTTTGGCTAAGGTTTCTGGAGTTGGCTTAGAGTTTGGCCAAAGACTTCCTCCTCTGATCATTTCCTTAAAAAGGGTTCATGAGAACTATATACTCTCTAAGATCTTATATGTACAAAATGGTTTTCTTTATCCTTTGTAATTGTTGAACAGCGTGGATGATATAAAATTCTTGGTTTGTACTTTTCTTAAGTATCTTTTCTCTACCCCCTTCTAATGTTGAATGTAGTGTTTCTCTACCCCCTGCTAACGTTGAATGTTGTTTTGGTGAAGGCTGAGTTCAACCTGACTTTTTTTTACTCCTTGTAAGTGATTTAGTATTTCGTGCTTATTCCCCAAAGGATGCTTTCTTTAAGTTCAATAACTTTACTAGGCTACGTCTCAGATAGAGACTGTTCTAAGTTGGGTTTCCCTGGTAAGTGGTGTGAACATTCAATAAGCAGATTCTTCTTGTTTTATTTCAGGAAATGTTTTGAATTGCATTTTTAAACACTTGTTTCACTCCATTGGTTTGGGTTCTTTGGGGACTCCAGTTTTCTCCAGTCTCTTTCCATTTCCTCCCTGCTATCACTATCACTTGCTCTCAAATCATCACTCCCTATCTATATTCCGTGGAGTTTGCATCTCACATCTCCATCCTCTGCTTCTCTGATGGTACTTTCTGCAATGACTTTTCACCTTTTATTTTCTTCGGCTTCTTTCCTGAATCTTCTCATCCTACCCCATCACCTCTCATCACCTTGTCATCTTTTATTTGAGTTCCTGCTTTGTGGTTTTCCTTCAGAGATCAGATTGTCTTGTTACGGTGTTTTGTTTTGTTTCTAATTCATAGTGGAATGTTTGATCATATTTTTCATCTCTTTCAAGCCACATTTTTCTGGTGCAAATTCATCTGTTGACATGATTTGCTGCCCTTTGAGTCTCATAGTGTGTTTGTATCAAGGCTTTTCCATCTTCTTTTAAATTATTCATGGAGTTTATAGGTTGGAATGCCCTGGATCAACTTTTTGTAAGATGTTCTACCTCGCCGTGGGGCAAGGTCAGTTTTCCAGAATTCTTAATCCCATAGGACCTCTATTTCTCTGTTTCCGCAGAGAAAGATAGTTTCCTAAAAATATGGTGTGATCCTTTATAAAGCTCTGCCTCCTAGCTTCTCAGAATCTGATGGGTCTCCCAGGGCTTCTGTTGCCAGTCCTAGGGGCTTTAGTTCCTTCCCAGACAGTGCAAACAAGGAACCAGTGATGGCCTCACTCTCAGGAAGTGGACCTTTGCTTGTGCTATCTGAGCTCTGCTGCTACTGCCCCCAACACTTGCCTACTCTTCCTGTGAGCTTTCTGGTCTTGGCAGCCCTTACACATGTTTTGGAGTCTACAGATTATATCTGTCTCTAAATTTCAATGCAAATGAAACTTCCTGAAGTTTTGAGTGATTTCTTTGAGGAAAAGGAAGCACCACCACCAGGCTCATGTCCAAGTATGATGATTTGGGGAAATTGATGCTGAGTTTCCAAGCTGTCCTTCCCAAGGCTTTTGACAAGATACAACTGAGGCACAAGGCAGGTATGTTCCTCCTCCACCACTTTCTTTTCCTCTCTCTGGGAAAAGAGTTCCAGCATGTAATATGTAATACTGTTCCTGCATGTAATATGGTAATATACTGTAGGGAAGACAGGATGGGTCAGTGAGGAGATCCAGGAGCAGTGGGAGCTGTAGCAAAGTAGAGAACTCTGTGCCATCTAAAAACATTCAGCATCAACCAGAAGGAAATTGTATGCATACACACACAAACACATATTTATACACACATACATACACTTTGGGCTGAACAGAACATATCTGGAGGCCACTGGTGTACCACCTCTGGTCTAGAACCCTTCTGGGGTCCTTTTCTGCCATCTCATATTAAAGATGCACTCACTCCTCCCCATGTTAAAAAGTCATTTTAATTGAGAAACTATTAGGTTGTGGTGGCTCAGGGCTGTAAGTTCCTACATAAGTGAACATAAACCTAATGTAAACAGTAAAACAAATCTAGAAATTTTACCAATAAAAAAGCCCTCAATAATCTCTAACTAGAAGGTTCTAACCATTGAAAAATGTTTTGTCTTCCTTCCACATCAGCCTATTAAAGCACAGTGCCTCCTGTACTGCTGTGGAGGAGTTCTCCAAACCTCTTCTGGTTCTGAACGCTGCCCAATTTGTGAATTGTTCTTTCCTCCAATAAATTCCATTAAGCTTTAATTTTTTCTTTAAACACCCATCCTGACTACATGCTGTCTTGGTGGTCCCATTCTCTGCCTCCATCCCTGAGGTTGTTCTTGGTGTTGGTCCATCTGCATCTCAATGCCTTTGTTTTCCTGTGTGCCCTCTGACTCTAGCTTTGGCCCTGCTCCACTCTGAACTCTTTGTCTTTAATAGGTACCTTCTTATGATACCAGTCCTTAACTTAAAGCAACTCTGTGCAGGCTGGAGCTGGCCTCACGTACGACACTAAGGGGGCTCTGCTTGCTTCCAGGGTGAAACTTTGGTCACTCCAGTCTCCCAGCTCTCATATGTACACACAGAGTGTGGAGATAGCAGGGTGGGGCAACCCTGCCTGGAGTGAGATAAGCTGAGTGACCTGAAAGGAGGAGATGGAGGGATGCTAATGTGGTAGGATAGCTGGCCTGGGCCTACAAGAAAAGCTGAAGACAGGGCCCAGGGAGGAAACAGGAGCCCTGCTTGCCACCCGGGGCTGTGTAGTGATTCCTGGGCTGTGGTGGGCTCCAACTGCTCTGGAACAGAGTTGGGATGTTGCTGGAAAGCAGCCTTGGCAGGGGTAGGGGCCAAGTGTTCTGGACACTTACCAGAAATAAACAGACTGCAATGAAATAGATCAAGAATCCCTTCCAATTAGGACAGTTGTGTGGATTTTTTTTAATCTCTCTCTCTTTTTATTTCCTGAAATAGGAAAGGGAACAAAATGCAAAAATCTGTTCTTTTCTTCCAAAAGACTTTAAGTAGCAAATAAGCAAGGTGTCAAGACTGGGAAAGCCTTCTGTCTAGGCTCTGAGTAAATGAACTTGCCTTTTGGTATAGAGCTTGAGTTAAAATTAAACAGATACATATGCATAGCTTGCAACAAGAATGATCCTACATGCAACGCCTTAAAAAGAAATGCGAACATTTTTCTGAGTAGGGCAAACGAAGAGAACAGACAACAGTCCCTCCTCCAGAAATCTATCAACAGTCCCTCTGCTTCTACAGCAGAGGAAACTTCTCAGAGTAACTTACCCAACGTCTCTGTGGTCTGAAAACAGAGGCAGAGGTTTTCACTGGGCTCCTCTGGACAAATGCACTTGACAGCACCCCTCACAACAAAGCCAATATTCATATGAAGAACTGGCCCACCCAACTCCACATCTGCCCCACCCCCAGGAGAGTCTTCAAAGTCTGTGGAAATATCCGTTGTCCTTATACCAATTATCTGCATTGCCCCGTTTTATGTAAATTTGAATCCAGTTTTAAGTTCCAATTTAGATTTTGTATTCTCAAGACCTAGAATAGTGCCTGGCTCATGGTTGACGCTCAATATGTCTAACTTCCTTCTCTCTTCTAATTTCAACTGCAATTGACTCTTTGAAAACCTGAACCCAAAGAGTTCCAATATATTTCCAATATAGCCACAGATGCATCCCAGGAGGTGGCTGTCAACAACCTTAGGAAGGGCTGATTGGAGTGCTTGGGTGACACCCCAAATCTTTATCTCTACTAGAAAAGTGACTGTGTTAAGTTGACTCTGGAGATGTTGGCAGATATTAGAACAGCCTGAGCAATGCAGATTTAGGAACTTTTAGAGTGAAATTGTCACATAAGGTAAGCTATCTGTGGCAGGTCATGGAGAATGGATGACTTTAGGTGTTTTTCACTTTCATACACTTGTCTCAGGTGCCCCAAATTCTCATCCACTGCCTCTGCAAATAGGTCACTGAAGTTCACTGTGGGCAGCTGTGATCTGGGCTGACTGAGTGCAGGGAGGAGAAGTGAGGAAGAAGGGAGGGCTCCCAGGGCCATGTGTGTGGAGCACAGCTTCTTTCTTCCTGAGCCTGGTCATAGAATTGAACTTTTCCCTGAATTTATCAATGTTATCAGGCCCCAAGGAAACCCACCACCCTAAGACCATCTATCTGATCAACCCAAGGACCCCCAGGGCCATATTGTGTGTCTCCATCCTTAGCAGCCCCTCCCTGACCCACACTCTCCCCCAGCATGGCAGCTTCCCCCTTTGGGTGTCTGGCATTTTTGCCAGTAGAAATGCCCACCAGGAATCCCAGACCCTGGACATTCTCCCCTGCTGCTCCTGCCCTCTAGGAAGCCTTTTGGCTCATTCATCCCGCTTCTTCTCTACACCGGCAGGTGCTCTTCCCTTCCAGCTGCCATCCCCACAGCCTCCTTGCTGCCCTGCTGCTGTGTACAAGCGGCCCACAGGATGGATTCCAACTGAGACCTTTGGTAGATAACGTGGAACTCTGCAAGTTACTTCCCATCTAATTATGGAAAATTCAAAGACAAGCTCTTCCACTGCCTAAGCCACTCCAACCTCCAATACAAGCCCTCAGGAGTGGTGTTAATCCTTGTTTCTGCAGTTTTTGTCTGGCAGCTGGAGAGAAGCATTTGCAGTTTGTATGCCAAGCCTATTTTGGAGAGGTCTTAATGAATTTTGACCAAGTTCGGTAGTTGCTTAAAGTTCCATTCAAATGTCCTTAGTTAGGAATTTGCGGAAGAGACATTTAAGGGGGCTCACTTCATATCAGAGATGCCGTTAGACTAAAGGAAGAGCTATGGCTCACAGAAACCACCTAGTGTATATAATGCGGTTATTATTTCCATTATTAAAAGCCCACTCAGTGTCATGCGAGGGAGGCCACTCAAACCTGGTTAAGAGGGGGATACACAGTACAATTTAGTCCTCTAAAAGAGAGCTTTGGAGCCTTTGTAATGCAGGCCTCTGCTTGTTAAGGTACAAATCCATACTGTTCCCTTCCCACTGTTAAATTCTGAATGGCCCCCAGCTGAAAATCACTATATCCTTCGCATATTTACTTATTCCCCCAAAACTTTAGCTGAGTGTTATCCTTGGTAGAAATCTTTATAACACTTAACTTTTACATAATGTTGAAAGTGCTGTTTACATCACCTTCGGTATCTCTGATAGGGGGTGAAGTCTGAGGGTAGACTCACCTCCTGGGTGACGGCTACTCTTCCTGAGACATCCCTTCCTAAGAGCAGAGTGCTTGGTGTTTTATTGTTGGTTTGGGAGATGCTTATGCCTAGACCACCTCCACTTTCTTCAGGGAGACAATGGGGCTAAACATGGGATGGTTCCATCCAGAGCTTTCTAGACCAATCAAACTGGGAAAATTATTGGCAAAATGGATACATTTGAATAGCAGGAGGGGTTGGGGAGGTAAGACTCCATGGCCATTGGGCCACTGCAGCCTGTCCCATTTTTCCTTGCTGCCTGACTTTTGATTCAGGATGAAAGATGAGAAAAGAGGCCCAGTTATTAACAATTTAGTTGCAACTTTGTCATTGACATTTGTAGTAATCAGTTATTGCTGCGTTACCAACTATCTCAAAGCTGAGTGGCTTCAAACAATTCCATTTGGCATTGCTCACAGTCCACAGATCAGCCCAGCGGTTCTCTCAGACTCAGTGAGTCCAGAGGGCAGCTCTGCTGACCCCGGCTATGCCTCCTCATTTGCTTTAAACTTCCAGGACACCAGGGCTGGGCCAGCTGCTTTCTTCCTCATGAGGTTTCTCACCCACCAGCAGGCTGGCCTGGGCCTGTTTACAGGACAATGTTGGGAGCCCAGGACAGTGGAAGCATTGCAATCTTCTTCAGGACTCAGGTTTTTTGCATCCAATTGGCCAAAACAAGTCACAGTGCAGCTTAAATTCAAAAGGAACAGAAGTAGACTTTTCCTTCTGGTGCCAGGCACAAGGTCAAATTGCAAATGTTGTGAATACAGGAACAGTAAAAAAACTGGGACATTTCCCACTCACTTTACAACCACATTCCTCTGTTCAAAAACAGTATATTACCTAAAACACAATTTCCTCCTGGGACTCAATAAAGGTACTTATATTTTCCTTTTTTTTTTTTTTAAGGTGACTTATGTATGGACAATTCTTCACTGCTGTAATAGAACTAGAATTAGCTGGGGTTTCAGTGTCTCAGTGAGTGTAATAACATAAACATGAATGACTGGGACAAAACACAGCACTCACAGTGGGAGGCACCGGGGGTACCTGTTAAAATGTAGATTCCTAGTTCCAGAAAATGTAGTTGCATAGAGGCCAGGATAAAGCCCTGGAGTCTGCACGCTGAGAGGCACCTCAGGGATGTGATGCAGGTGATCCTGGAAACACTATTTCAAGAAACACTGGTATAAAGTGGGGGAGGTGTGTGTGCAGGGGATTAAAAAGTCTTCATTTTACAAAACAAGAAATTAAGGCTTCTACCTGTTTCCTGCCAAGGTCACTAACAAGGTTAATTGCCCAGCTGTGATTAGATCCAAGTCTCTTGGCTCTGCACTTGTGATTTTGAGGGGTGCAGGGAGCCCCCATTCCTCTTAAAAGCATTTCCTTAGTCAGGCTTAATTCTGTGTCCAAAAGTTCCCCATTGTCATCCTTGATCCCCTCTTTAACATCAGCAAGATTATCCCCAACCCCTCCAAACTTTGCAAGGGGTATAGAATGACTCGGGCACTGGTTAAAGGGAAACATTGAGCGGGGATAGAAGAGAACACCCAGAAGTCTTACCTCTACCGTAGCTTGAACTCATGCATTACTGGCTGGCTCCTGGCTTAGCCCTGAGCAAATGTTTTCTGTCCCTTGAAGAATAAGCAATGACAGGAGGAAGGGACGAAGAATGAGAAGGAAGGATAATATTTCTATGACGGTGTCTCTCTCTCTCCAGGTGAATTTCTAGCGTTTCCATGATAATGATAATGATGATGACAACCACGGTAACAATGACAGCTATCTCTGTGCCCATTTCAAAGATGAGGAACAAGGACCCACAGAGGCTGCCCCACACCTTCTGGGTCCTGCTTCCTCTGGCCTTGATCTTAGAAAATGATAGCTTGACAAACAGCAATCTCTAAGTTGCTTCGATTTGGTGTGGTTCCTCAGTAGCCTGGAGCAGATGTAATGGCTTCCTCTGGAGTAAGAGGAAATCAAGAAACCAACTCACTTTGGAAATAAATTAAGTCTTTAAGCGTGGTGTGAAGAACAACGCTTAGGATACACTCAGCTGGGAATTTGAGGTGGCACAGTCCCTCTCCTGTGGCCCTTTGACATAAACAGAATGGCCTCAGGAAGACCAAGAAGCACCGTTGTGCCCAGGCTCTTCAGAATTGT
>NW_003852474.1:6846582-6848075 GCF_000181295.1 Otolemur garnettii | reverse complement strand
AAGAGAGTTAAGACTCACGCAATTGTGGGACTGGCAAGTCCAAAATCCGCATGTGAGCCAGCTGACTGGAGACCCATGGATGAGCTAATGTTGCCATTGGAGCCTAAGGCAGTCTGCTGGCAGAATACTCTCTTCCTTGGGAAATATCAGTCTTTTTTCTCTTAAGGCCTTCTACTGGTTATACAAGGCCCACCCACATTATACAGGGTCGTCTCCTTTACTCAGAGTCCACTGACTGTAAATGTTAATGATATCTAAAAAATACCTTCACAGTGATATCTAGGCCGGTATCTGACCAGAAACTGGGTGCCATGACCTAGCTAAGTCGACACACAAAATTAACCATCACAGCTGGGCAGAAAGTATCCAAAGATGAGGATGGGGACCTGCATTTAGAAATAGGCTTATTGCTGAGCAGACTCGATGGGAAAAACACAGCAGAAGTGCTCACATGTGACCACAGCAACTTCGTTTCCAAAATGGGGCAGGGTGGGGGCAGGAGCAGCTGAGGCCTCCAGGGAAAGAATGGATTCCTTCCAACTGTGAGAAACTGTGCCCTGCTGCAGGTGTGAGCTGGCTGTTATCCCACAAAGCACACCTTTGCCCCATCTCCGCTTGTGTACGCTGCACGTCCTGCCCTCCCGTTAACCCCGACGCTCGGGCGTGAGTGCATGTGCCACCAGTCCTGCAAATAATGAGGGTTCCAGATTGTTCTGGATTGTGGCTCCTTGACAATTGGTTGTGTTTTCAGTCAACTGGATGCCCCTGAGTGCTCTTTCTAGGAGTATGACCCATGAGCCATGTCCAGCAGGGTGGTTTTGACCAGCTTGAAGCCCTGGAGAATATTGAAGTGCCGCATAAAATGAGAAAGTTGAACTTTTGTTCCGTAATGGGCTTCCATGGCAAGGACAGGAAGCCAGGAGGTGGCAGTGTTTGGGTGGGGCTGTCAGCAAGAGTGGGAAAAGGGGGAGGACAGGTGAGAAGGCAAGAGCTGGAGGGGAGGAGGGGAGGAAAGGAGGAAGACAAGAGGAGAGGAGAAGGGAGAGGAGGGGAGGAGGGAGAGGAGGGGCAGCAGGGAGAAAAAGGGAGGAGGGAGAGAAAGGGAGGAGGCAGAGGAAGGACACGGCCCACAACAGCCTTGATTCCCAGCTCTGGTCTCTAGAAAAGCAAAAGAGAGGAGCAGAGACAGGGCACTGGAGCCCTGGCTGCCAAGGCAGTGTTGGGGTGGCCCCCTAACTGGCATCCATATAGAAACCTGCATGACATTACCTGGGTATTCCTGGTGAAAAGAATATATTTTTAGCCTTGATTACCTGAAAAACCTGCTTGAGTAGCTCTCACCTGAGGTAAAATCTGATTGAAAAAAGACAGAAATGTCAAAGCCTAGAGAGGGAATTTGGGAGGATGGGGCTGGCCTGAGGCAAAAGCAGAAGTTGGCAGCCAGTCTGCAACACCTCTCTCTGGCCTTCCCCCCAGGGTCCCAAGCTCAGAGA
>NW_003852474.1:6837314-6846342 GCF_000181295.1 Otolemur garnettii | reverse complement strand
CGATTCTCAAAGGATCTTAGCACTTACCTGGTCAGCACCCTTTGTCACACAGTGGAGTTGACTGAGACCCAGGAAAGCTGAGCGACCTGAGTAAGGTCACACAGTAGATGGTGGCTGGCTCAGGACTAGAATTCAGATGGCTTGACTCTTGGTCTCACCAAGATTCCTATTTGTGGAAAAGAACTCATGCACACTGTGATGACAATGACTGGTAGTGGCTTAATGCTGCCTTCCTGGAGCACTTGCAAGTTCACAGAAAAGGAAACTGTCCCCCACTGACCAGGTAGGGCATAAGGGAATGAGTTAAAGGAGGCTGAAGTTTAAAGGGGTTAAAGGAAAACATTCCTGGGTCTCCCCATATCATATCACAGAGGCAGTCATCTCTTCTGCTTACAATTCTGCTTAGGCCAGAATTGCACGATAATCCACCCACCATACTGCCATAGGATCTGGATGGACCTTTTTTTCCCTTTTTTTGTCACCTTTGGTAGAATGCTGTGGCATCACAGGTCACAGCAACCTCAAACTCTTGGGTTAAAATGATTCTCTTGCCTCAGCCTCCTGAGAAACTGAGACTACAGGTGCCCACCACAACACCTGGCTATTTTTAGAGACGAGGGTTTCACTCTTCCTCAGGCTGGTCTCGAACTCTTGAGCTCAAGCAATCTGCCCACCCCGGCTTCCCAGAGTACAGCATTATAGGTGTGAGGCACCACTGTAGCAGCCTGTATAGCCTATGGCTAAGAGGAGTGAAAGTTATAAGAAATATCTGTAATGGAACACCTTGGTGAACAGGGCACGGAGAGAGATTTGGTTCTAACAAGCATGAGTGAGCTCGCGAGATGAGAGCATTGGTGAATTGGCAGTCTCTACACCTGTGGTATTGAGAAGCACGAGCTCAGCCTTATATTAGGCTGGAGGAGAAGGCAGTTAAAGAGAAGCATGCGCATTTTATCACGGATCCGCTTTGACTCTGTCTCCTCTCCTGCCTGCAGAATGTCAGCACGTCTCTGCTGAAGATTACCAAGCTCTGCTAAAGACTAAGATCTATCTATGCTAAGAAGACTGCTTCACTCTCTCTAAGATAATGTCTCTCTCTCTTTCCAGCTAAAGTAGATAGCCCTCAAGCACCTACAAGAAACTGTTTCTAGCTTAGTGGTCCGCGTCCAGAACCTACCTAAGCTGGGCCTGTAGACCTGGCCAGTCCTGGGCCCTGATAAGTGGTGTCAGAAGCGGGAGAGTGAACACCACTGACAAATGGTGCTTTGAGCAGGATTCAGTGAACATGGACTGAGAGGGAAATAAGCTTTAGCAAAATAAAAAAAAAAGAGAGAGAAACAGAAATTCTTAGAGGGAAAAGCAATATCTAAGAAAGAAAGCCAACAGCAGGCCTTTCTCATTCGGTTTTTTCCTCCTCTTTCCTGCATTTTCTCTTTCCAAATTCTAACTACTACTTCTGTGGGAAAAAAGCTGGTAAAGTCCTTTAGCCTCTTCTGTGAAGTGGCTGGAGAAAAACAGAAAAAAGCCTCTAAACAAGAGGGAAAGAGAAAGGCTAGGAGATAAGAATCTTTAGTAAACAAGCCTTTAGCCTCATGGGTGAGAAAAGTCTTTGGTAAAACAGCAAAGAGAAAAGCTTGGGAACAGGTTGCAAGAGTTTATTAAGTTAGGGAAGAGAACTTCTAACTGCCTTCCCCTAATACCTTCGCCCAATGCCAGCAGGAAGTAGCTTTTGAGAGACCGACGCCCCGATTCCCTTTTTGGCAGTTAAGAGTTCTGTTTAAAAAAAGAATTGAGGTAGATTGAGGCTGGTGAAGAAATAGTGGAAGTAAAATTTTGTAAGACTCCAGAGTAAAAAGAAACAGCTAAAGAGCTCCTGTCTCTTTAAGGCAGCCAAAAGTTCCAAGAATTGAAAGGGAAAGATTGTAAAAAGTAAAAGGCCAAAAGAAAAAAAACCAGTAGAGAAAAATCATGGCAAATGAGATACAGCAGTTGAAATACAGTTGAGAGATCAGATGAATCTTATAGTAGAAGCAGGTAAATGCTATATTGACATCTCAAGTTGGGCAGCTGGAAGATCAGAGGGTAAATCCCCCAGTTAACATCAAATGCCATAAATGTGGGAAGCTAGGCCGTAAGAGAAAAAAGTTTGAAAGGGAAAAGAATGTTGAATGCTTAAAAAAAGGAACAAACAGCATGTAAACCTCCAGCTGTATGTCCCAAGTATAAAAAAAGCTTTCATTGGGCCAAACAAATGCCGTTATCAACTTGATAGAAGATGGAACACCTTTATTGTAGGGAAATTATCAGTTGGGCTAGAATCAGGACCCACTGGTAAATGAAAGAAAAAACAGTTTAATATTTTCATTTCAAACCATTCTCAGAAAAAACAGTATAATTCAATTCTATGCCGTGGGAGCACTCTGCCAGCTTGGTTAGACCTGTGGTGCCTTAGTGTAAAACAGGAAATTAAACCAGACCAATGGATGACAATGGGGAATAATTAGATTAAATATGTTTGTGGAATATTAGGTTATCCTGTGTGGTGAAGGGGTAACTGTCCTCTCATCAGTGTCTGCACTAGAACCGGGTCAGGCTAAGGAGACTGGACACGGCCCAAAGGGGAAGTGTCAATCAGAAGCAAGTGAAGCCTTTGGAAGATTATGAGAGGTGAGAACAAAGGGAGAGAAGAGTACAAGTTAAACCACCTCTGTGCTAGGAAACTCCATTTGAAAAAGAGTCTAGATTCAATTAGCAAAAATTTCGCTGGAAAAGCAGCTTGAAAGCAGGAAAAACTCTGCTATCAAGGAATTGTGAAGGGTGGTACTTTTTGAACCACAAGTAACAGTTCCATGAGAGGAACTGCCAAGTGTGGAACCATTAATCCACGAGTAACCGTCTTTTGCGATCTGTGAAGGGTGGATTTCAGTACCTCGAGTAGCAAAACCTTTGGAATAGCGAGAGAAAAATCCTCTGCTTGCAAAGATTGCAAGGAAAGCATTATTTTTTGTTCATCCATTAAGTAAATATCAAAGGAAAGTTCCTACAATTAAAGAAATGATAAATTCTATCAGGAAAGATTTCAGTTTTCTCCATTTAAAAAGACCTTTAAGGGAATTAACATCACAATCATTTTCCTCTAGCAGCAGCTAATAGTTTACATCTGTATTAGGCTTCCTCATTTAAAGAGCCCATACCTGGAATTCTGAACTCTGATAATTACGGTCTTTTGCCTAGAAAGAAAAGGGCTTGATAACAGGAAGAACGGCCCTTACCACATTAAAAATTTTGTTTGTATATAAAAAGGGGGGAAATGTAGCAGCCTGTATAGCCTATGGCTAAGAGGAGTGAGTTATAAGAAATACCTGTAATGGAACACCTTGGTGAAAAGGGCATGGAGAGAGATTTGGTTCTAACAAGCATGAGGGAGCTCGCGAGATGAGAGCATTGGTGAATTGGCAGTCTCTACACCTGTGGTGTTGAGAGGCACGAGCTCAGCCTTATAGTAGGCTGGAGGGGAAGGCAGTCAAGAGGCATGTGCATTCTATGACAGACATGCTTACTCTGTCTCCTCTCCTGCCTGCAGAACGTCAGCACAGTGTCTCTCTGCTGAAGACTAAGATCTATCTATGCTAAGAAGACTGCTTCACTCTCTCTAAGATACTGTCTCTGTCTCTCTCTTTTTCCAGCTAAAGTAGATAGCCCCTTAAGCACCTAAGAGAAACTGTTCCTAGCTTAGTGGTCCGCGTCCAAAACCTACCTCAGCCTGGCCCATAGACCTGGCCAGTCCTGGGCCCTGACACACCACACCCAACCTAAATGGAGCAATTGATTAAACACTTATAACCTTTGACATAGAAGGAAAGTAAGAGACCATCTCACTCTGGAGTAGCAAATATGCCACGTATGGCCATGTGTCCTCCTCCCTTCCCCCGACTGGCAGCCAATCAGTTCCGGCGGCTTGCTCCTCTTTCCTCCACCCTGTCAGTACTGAGGAGAGACCGATTCTGAATCTTCCTCCAGCAGTTGATTACAGTCAACTAAGTATTCAAAGTGTGGTCCATAGACTAGTGCCCCTGGCATCCTCCTGGAGCTGGCTAGAAAGTCAAAGAATCTCACCCCCACCCCAGATCTGCCAAAGCAAAATCTGCATTTTTACCAGCTTCTAAGTGACCCCCATGCACACTGAACCTTGAGAAGCTCTGGGTTGAGTGCTGGCACAGTCACTGCAGGACTTGAGCTGAAGCCAACCCTCTGGGTTAACCTGTGGCACTAATTAGGGGCGTGACTCAGGGCAAGTCACATACCCTATGCTGAACACCCCCAGCTGAATCTGGTATCAATTCACCTTTGCATCCCTGATGCCTCAGGTCTGTGGAGTTCAGGAAGTGCTAGGGAAAGAAAGTCCCCCAGGGCCTCCGTGTCCTCACCCATAAATGCAGCTGTGCTAAAGAATGCCTCCCAGCCCCAACTCTTGTGTCCTCAACACACGGAGACCCATGTCCACCAAGAGGCTCTGAGGGAAAGGAGACATGAGTTGAGTGGACTGGCTAAGAGCTAGCAGAGTGACAGAATGTCACCCTGCTACTGCCAGGTGGGGGCAGGTCCCCAAACCCTGACCAAGTGCCCAAACCCTGGCCAGGCCCCCGCCAGCTCCCCACCCTCCTTCTGTCCCAGCTGCCCCCAGCCTCCCTCAGTTCCTGCACCGTTCCTGCTCCCTCTGGGGCTCTTCCCTCTGTTGGGTTTTGGGCAGCTGTGTCCTTGGTTCTTAAGGTGCTCTTGGCCAAACAATGACCAGACACCCCAAAGTAAGGCAAGCAGAAAACAAAGTTTATTTGAGGAAAAGAAAGATAAGAAGGTTTACAGAGCAAGATGCATTAGCTATAGACAGCGAACAGGCCTCCGTTGTTGCCGCATGAAAGGGCCTCGGTTACAGTGGGGGTTCGGTTTTACACATCTACTGTCTACATTGGGCCCACCTCGAGGTTCTGCATGACCTCAGAACCAGAGTCTTACTATGCGTGTGGACCTCCCAGAAGCCTCTCTGATAGCCCATGGTGGAGGGATGTCAACCACAAAGTAGGTTTAAGCTACTTAAGCTAATGACATGATAATTAGCCTTTAGGCTGTTCTGGGTCACCTTCCAGACTCCGTTGTACTGTGGATAGCTAGAGAGTGCTCTGTGGCCTTCTGCAGTTGGCAGGCTGAGTTCTGATTGGTGGATTGGTAGGGTGGTCTATGCTCCCAGGTGCGAGCAATCTCTCCAGATAGGATTGAGGTGAAATGGGGACCTGGGCCACTCCCTCGTCCTTTTCCCCTAAGAGAGTAGGATTTCCAGCTATCTACCTAACACCTTTTCTCCCCAGCCCCTACACCTCAGCTATGCTTCCCTCAGGCACAGAGCACATTTTGATTGTAACTGTTTTGTTGTCAATCTCTACCGTCAAACCACAGAGTTCCTACGGACCCCTCCCCATCATCTCCCACTCCTGAGCGCCTCACTCCCTTCCATTGCTCCCTGGACTGAAGAGGCCATCTTCCCTGAGCAGTCTGCTTATACCTCAGGGGCGTGCAATACTCAGCTCTCTCCCCCACCTGGAGCCCTACACAGCCTCCCTGAATCCCTGAAACTGCTTCTAAAGGGCGAGGATTAAAAACCAAACAACAACAAAAACCAGGGAAATGGGCCACAGCCCAGGAAAGAGACAAAGGCGTCCCTAGCTATTTTAGCTATTTGAGGACATTTACTTCAGCCTGACCCAACACGGAGCATCTCTACCCCCATGGGATGGAACTCACCAGCATATCGTCACACAGGAATCAATTCTCCCGTATGTTTTGGTAAAATAAAGCTGCTGGCTTCTTGGGGCACGTTCATTAGTTTATGCACTTAAACTAATATTGGAAAAGTGCTGCAGTTCTTATGATCTTGTTGAATTAATAACATAGTTCATTGCAAGGTCACAGGGAAAGAGCAAGCTACAGTCACTGCTCCGTCCTTCCCTTAGTATCTGTGGAGAATTGATTCCAAGACCCACGTGCGTACCCAAATCCACAGATGCTTAAGTCCTTGATAAAAAGTGGTATACTTTCATATGACCTACACAATCCTCCTATATACTTTTTTTTGGCAGTTTTTGGCTGGAGTTGGGTTTGAATCCACCACCTCCGGTATATAGGGCCATCGCCCTACTCTTTTGAGCCACAGGTGCTGTCCACCTCCTACATACTTTTAATCATCTCTAGATTACTTGTAATACCTAATACAATGTAAATGCTATGTAAATCATTGTTGAATTGTTTTTTTAATTTGTATTATTTTTATTGCTTTTTTCCCCAGATATTTTTGATTAGAGGTAGGTTGAGTCCACAGAGGCCAAACCCTTGGATCAGAGGGCCCACTGTATGTAAGAACAGGGTACTGCAAATTCATGCTTACTAAGCTATCCACCAACTAACGGGCAAGTTACCTACCAATTCAAAACAGTTAACAAATGAACTAACCAATCAGACATGAATAATGGCCATAAACTTGTGGAACTGGATAGGCTACCTCAATGGGTGGGTTCCCATTAGCACTGTGTGCAGGCGTGAGATGTGATTTAATGCTGATTAATTAAGCTCTTCTTGACTGAAGAGCTTACCTTCCTTGTATGTCTGAGGATTGAAAGTGAAAAAAAAAAAAAATCAGAACCCCCCCCTTCCCTGAAAGTAAAATGACCAAGACTTCTGAGCAGTCAGAGATATGAGGGGATATTCCCCACACAACATCCACTCTCCCGCAGGCCCCAGGTATGAGTGGTTTATCGAGATATTACTTTCCATCTTGTTCTCATTACTGTCAGCACCGACAGAGTTAATGCTCCCTTTTGTCCTCTTTTCCAGAAAAGTAGTTAGGCCTTTTTGTCCTGGGAAGTCTGTGTAACTCTTGCTAAAGAAGAGAAGGATTCAGACTTTGTTTTCTAAATCCTAGGCTCAGAGACCTGTGGGACTCTTTGTTTGAAAAGGGAAAGTTCCCAGTCCATGAAAGACAGAGAGAGAAGAAGGTAGGTATGGTTGACCTTGGAAGGTATTTAGTACAAATTCAGTAGTTTTGGGGAGGAGGGTCCACATATGCTGGAGACATAAGCACCAATTTTTTGGAGTACCTGTAAAGAAGGATGACTTCTTGGGGTGCCAGAATCTTGGGTCCTCATTAGACCCACTGAATCAAAATCTGTGTTTTAACAAGATCACCTATGTGATGCTATTAAAGTTTGAGAAGCACGTTTTTAGGTTATGTTGCTTAAGAGCCCCAGTAGAAGTGCCCTAAAAACTCAGCACAGAGAAAGTAGGGTTGCAATGTGAGAATGTCCCCTGCTTAACTTGGACAAAGTACTTTAGGAGCAGCAGTCACAAGCCATTTCCTAGTTTTCTGGACTAGTGTTTCCATACAACCTCCAGGGAGAGGATGCCTGAAATGGAACTTCCTATCAACCATAATTGTGATGGTGTGGACCAGATTTAGTGAATTTACATAATATAAAGAAAGCTGAGCACTGGGCACTTTACCTGGTTCAATGGATTTCCTGACAGGCTGCATAGGAATACCAATCTCCTGTTATCACCACACACGATAGATTTTAATTCCTATTGTTGAAAATATGACCAAAATATATCATTAGTCCATTTTTGCAGCATAACAATCTCAAGATCTTCTTCTTTTTTTTTTTTTTTTGAGGCAGTCTCACTCTGTCATCTAGGCTAAAGTGTGGTGGTGTCAGCCTAGCTCACAGCAACCTCAAACTCCTGAGTGATCCTCCTGCCTCAGCCTCCTGAGTAGCTGGGACTACAGGCACCTACCATAATGGCTCTTTTTTCCACTTTTGGTAGAGTCGGGGTCTTGCTCTTACTCAGGCTGGTCTCGAACTCTTGAGCTCAAGCAATCCATCCACCTTGGCCTCCCGGAGTGGCAGGATTATAGGATCCATCTCAACTCAAGATCCTAGTATCTTTTTTTATTTTTATTTATTTATTTTTTTTGAGACAGAGTCTCACTATGTCTGTTGCCCTGCGTAGAGTGCTATAGCATCACAGCTGACAGCAACCTAAAACTCTTGGGCTTAAGTGATTCTCTTGCCTCAGCCTCCCAAGTAGCTGGGACTATAGGTGCCTGCCACAATACCCAGCTATTTTTTTTGTTGGTTGTCATTGTTGTTTGGCAGGCCTGGGCTGGATTTGAACCTGCCAGCCCCAGTGTATGTGGCCAGCGCCCTAGCCACTGAGCTATAGGCACAGAACCAGATCCTAGTATCTTTAATGACAAATGTTCCATTTCCTTGCTGATAGATCCGGATGCCCTCTGTGGCTCTGCTGGGTTCAGCTGGGTTTAACTCCAAGACACAGGTCAAGTTTAAGTTTGCTTCGCACAAATTCATCCTGAGGAACCAGCAGCTACCGGAAGTATATTCTCCTATGGCAGATGAGCATTCATTTGCCACCTCTCCTCGCATCACATTTGCCAACATTTCACTGACCTGAGCAAGTCACATGGCCAAGCCTGCATGGGTGAGGGCATGTCCTCCACCTGCCTTTAGGGGACAGTGCAAGGTCACATGGCAAAATGAGAGGGAAGAAACGGGAACCGACCCCAACCTTGCACAATACATTAGCCCATTTTCTTGCCTTTGTATATGCAATGAACCCAAATGAGGCTGTCTGGATGCTGAAGACTGTCACTGCTGCAAGGGTCTCCCCAGGACCAAGAATGTAGAGACAGGCAGAAAGACACAGGCTTCTCCATATAGTGCTGAGGCTGTCATTTTAAATACATCCTGCTCATTCCTTAGTTACTGGATCTGAAGGCAGCAAAAATACCAGTTAACTTAGGGGTTAATTTGTACAGTTCTGGTTAGTCAAATTTTCCTGATTTAATATAAAAGGCTTTCATTTTTAGACCACAAATATTCCATAATTAGAAATTTTAGAGAATATTAAGCACAAATTCAGAACAGAATTTTTGGCTTGACGCCTGTGGCTTAAGCGGCTAAGG
>NW_003852474.1:6834762-6836468 GCF_000181295.1 Otolemur garnettii | reverse complement strand
AATGTGTACTTGTTATTTAGCTCCCACTTACCAATGAGAACATGTGATATTTACTTTCAGTTATTTCACTTAAGATAATGGCCTCTAGTTCCATACACATTTCATTGTTTTTTTATGACTGAGTAGTTTGGACACAGCTTCTTGATCTAAAATAGGAAGGCAATCCCTGAGGCTCTTCCTCACTACAGAAAACCACCAAGGGCATAATTTGTTTTATAATCAACTCTCTGAAAGAACTCATAGCAGAGAGCAAAGTTATTAATTTCTTCCCAGCTTCTCTCCAAAATACTCAATGAGGACTTGGGAACAACATTAAGACATGGTTGGGTTATAGTTTTCCTATGATAGCTATGACCTGCAATTCCACCCACTACTGAGAACCTTAAAAAAAAAAAAAAAAAGACATGGTTGGAGGTTTTCTAAGAGAGAAAGATTATACTTTTATCTCTGTCCTCTGCTGGGGGGAGAGTTCAAGGAAAGAGGTTGGAGGAGGAAAAGGAAAGTAGGGGTTGAGTTGGTATCAATCTTTCCCAGGGCTCCTCACTGGTGGGAGCACTCTCAGGCTGGACAATGGAGGTCTGACAGCAGTGAACAGCCCACATACCAGAAAAATCAACTATCACACTATGTTTCACTGTTTTCCAACCTTCTTGTATCTCAGGGTACACTCGAACCTATAGTTAAACTTCTGCTGCACACTTCAATTATGTTGATCAAAAAAAAAAGTAAAAATAAGAATATACTTACTGTGCTTTGAACTTCATTTAAAATTTGATTAATGGTCTTCAATGATTTAATTAATAATTTAATGATTAACAACAGTGTGCCCTGGCTCACCAGTTGAAAATCATGTTTGGTATGTAGGCTTGCTGTGGTTTGAACATTGATGTCCCTCCAAAATTTATCCTGAAACTTAATCCCCAAGGTAATGATATTAAGAGGTGGAATATACAGGAGGTAATAAGGCAATGAGGGTTTCATGCTTCTGAATGGGATTAGTGCCCTTATAACAGGACTTGAGGGAATGGGTTCATCCCTTTTGGACTTTTGCTCCTCTCACCTGTGAAGACTCAACATGATAGTGCCATCTATGAAGCAGAGAGGAAACCTTCCCCAGACATCAAATGTGCTGGCATCTTGATCGTGGATTTCCCAGCTTCCAGAACTGTGACACTTCTATTATTTATGTTACTCAGTCTATAGTATTCCATTATAGCAGCAGGAACAGACCAAGACAAGGTTAAAGATACCTTTCCTATTGCAAATCCATTTTTAATCCCTGAAGATAAAACCAAAAGACCATTAAAGGATATTAATACCAAGCTGAGAAGTCATAAAAACAAACATAACATGCTTTGTTGTGAAATGTGTTTTAAAAACAGCCAGCCATAGACCCCATGGCCGTTGAAAGGATAACAGAAATACTACGAACAACTCCATAGGTATAAGTTTAACAACTTAGATGAAACAGACTAATTCCTTGAAAGCAAATCACCAAAACTCACCCAGAATAAAACAGATAACCCTAATAGTCCTGTAACTATAAAAGAAATTGAATGTATAGTTAAAATCTTCTACAAAAGGAATCTCCTTGCCAAGATGGTTTTAATGAAAAATTCTACCACACATATTTTTTAAAAGGTCTAAATATGTACAATCTCTTCCAGAAAATAGAAGAGAAGGAAATACATCCCAGTTAATTTTTT
>NW_003852474.1:6830803-6831818 GCF_000181295.1 Otolemur garnettii | reverse complement strand
GGATGGGCGGCCATCTGGCGTCATTTGGCTCCTGACACCCACTGGAGATTGTGCCAGCAACACATTACTACTTAGTGTAAGAGTCAACCAGATACCGATTGGTTGACAGCCAACCAGCCAATTCCCGTTGAGGACATGTCCTTGCACCATACTTTGTGAGAGGAATTAGTGTAATACAGTTGTTAAGACACAGGTCTTTGGAGTTGAAAAGCCATGGGTATAAGTTCTAGCTTTGCTTCTTAGTACCTGTGTAACCTTGGGCAGGTGTCTTAACTTGTCTCAATTTCAATTTCCTCTCTTCTAGAATGGGAATAAACAGTAGTGCTTCCCTCCTAAGGCTGTTGTGATGCATATAAGGATATGGCATAGTGCCTGGTGCATAGGAAGTACCCACAGATGGGCAATGTTCCATCATTCACACGTGGACCCCATGTGAATTAAATGTCTGCTATGTGCAAGGCAGGTACCCTTCTAGGCCACTGGTACATAGCAGTGACTGACACAAAAATGATCCTTGCTCTCATGAATCTTGTTGTCCAGAGAAAGAGAAAGACAATAAACAAAACCATAAAATAATAATTGATATGATGAACTTAAGATGGACAGAGAGTGACTTATTGTTAGTCATAATAATTGAGCTTTGGCATGTGTGGGGATGTTTGGATCCAGCTTTTGCCTTCTGGGATTTGTCCTGCTGGGATTTGTGCTAAAGCCTGGGTAGGGCAGTGTGGACACGAGTGGATGCGGAAAGGAGAACTCATACAGTGTACGACTTTGTGAGCCATGGCAAGTGTCTCATTGAGAGGCATTAAATATTCTCCTTTGGGATGACATTCATATACACACACAAAAAATGGACCTCAACCTTACAGCTACATGTAACTGGATGACTCGTTCTTGGGTGGTGGGATATAAGTTAATCTTGAAAATAATGCTGAAATCCTCCCTATCCTCCATCCCTTCTCCTGGAGATGGTACTCATGAGCTACTTTCTTTCTTTCTTTTTTTTTTTTTT
>NW_003852474.1:6829683-6830783 GCF_000181295.1 Otolemur garnettii | reverse complement strand
ATGGCCAAGAGCATGGGCAGGGGACAGAAGCCTGGGGTCCACCAACAAGGTTTCAGATCTCCTGGGCTCTCTTGAAGGAGCCCAGGTGGCCCCCTTTGGGCACCACTGGCAAACAGAGTTAATGTTTCCCAGTTAGTGGATGACAGGATGTTTCTGTTGAGAAAAAATTCTCTATTCATAGATCAAGAACTAAAAAGCAGTTCTCAATCTGTTTTTCATCAGAAGCACTTAGATCTTTAAAAACAACAAGAACAACACCACCCAAGCCATCCTATTCCCAGAATGTCTGAGCAGTGCAACCCAGGGTTGGAGATTGGCCCTTCTTGCAATGTTCCAAGGTGATTTTGTTGTGCACTCAATGTTGGGAAACACTGATTTCACCCTTAAACTAAATCACAACCCACCTCCTGTTCCCGGAAAGAAATTGTCCAGAAGCTGCACTACTGTGAAGCCAGCTTATCACTTCCCTCCACAGAATTTGGCAAAGCAAAGTGTGGCCACAATGGAGGACTAGGAACACTGTAGGAGAAACAGGCTGGCTCCCAGCAGTGCCTAGTTCCTCAGTCATGCCCTCCCTCTGCCCTCCGTTGCACACTCTTACTCCGAACTCAGTCTCTCCAGGGTCCACCCAATCCTCAGGCTCGCCACATCCAAATCTCTTCTCTGGCAACAGTAGCTGGCAAGAGCCTCTGCTTTCTTTGAAATCTGGTTTCCCAGTGGTAACAGGACCTTGCGGTTTATAAAGTACCATTGCATACTTATGAAGCAGATATCATTATTTTATAAAGAGAGAATCCACAACTTTAGAATATTAAATGGTTCATGAAAGCTCCTTAGTTTGTAACTGGCAGGTCCAGAGCCCAGGTCTCCTCCCAAAGCGCTCTTAATTTCTACGCTAACTGGCTGATTCCCTTTAGTATCCTACCTCCAGACCATTTAATGTCTATACCTGTCAAGGTTGTTGGTTGATCATTCCAACATGAAGTTCAGTTTGTTTCCCTCCTATGTTGTCCCTTGTGTTAAAATAATTCATCCATGATACCAAAATATTCAAATGAATCTATTATTGTTCACCTAGTGCCAATTAAAAAAGATGTTAT
>NW_003852474.1:6828686-6829663 GCF_000181295.1 Otolemur garnettii | reverse complement strand
TTTCTGCGAGTTGACAATACCATGAGCCAGGCCGATTTGTTCTTTCCTGGTTAGTTTGTTACAAGTGCAGAATCACAGGGGCTTGGGTGCCTTCAGGTTTCTAACAGCAACTGGGTCTATAGACCCAGTAAATACCTTCGAGGAATCGAATGGTTCCCCACATAAGCTCCTGCGCTGGTGTTCACTTAGTGTGGCTGCCGGAAAGCACTTTCACTGACAGGTCATCAGCCCTATTGCTTTAACCTTTCCTTGCAGGAAAATTACAAATGATTAATCAAAGATGCTGAATCACTTGGAAAAGATATTCACATGATTTGTACCATGAATTAAAAACAGTGCCTTTGCTTTCCCCTCGCCCCCCCAGCCCAGGACAAATTTTCAGGACCCATCATTTAAAGTGCACTGATAGAAAAGATCAGAACCAAATCACTAGACAATTGTTAATTTCATTTAAATCCCAAGGACACTGGCCCCGTAGACTTGGCATGGCACATTTCCTAGTTTCCGCTCACGTAGCTCAGATTTCTTGGTCATTCAGAGCAGTTAGGTTGAGCAGCTCTGTGGCATAGAGAGAACTGGTGGGCTGCCAGCTGCGCCATTGTGTGGACCAGGAGATATTTCTAATTAGAGGACAGAGGGAGGCTGCCTCAGGAGAGATGGCAAGATGACTCCTCCCTTCCAAGTACAAAAGGAAAGACAATATGGCCCTCTGGGGAGAGTTCACAGCTGAGAAATAGCTGAGCATCAGCGCTCAGTTGCTGCAAGGGCCCCCTGCAGCTAGTCAGAAGGCAGCCCTTCCCTCCTCCAGGGCCCAGAAGAGCATAGGGAGCCCACACTGGACCCCACAGGTCCCCGAGCGCCAGCTGTAGCCCCTCTGTGCCTTTGCACAGTCTCTCTCCAATGACAAATTGGTCACTGCACAAGAAAAGATGTGTGAACCTGAAGATGAAGAGGTAGCAAAATAAATTATCCAAAAC
>NW_003852474.1:6826049-6827703 GCF_000181295.1 Otolemur garnettii | reverse complement strand
AGCTGTGATACAGGGCACTCTACCGAGTGCAACAAGGTGAGATTCTGTCTCAAAAATAAATAAATAAATGACTAAATCAAAAATAATAACAATATATTGTGCAGTTTATAACTTCAATAGAAGCAAATGCATAACAAGTGCACAAAAAATGGAGGAGTGAAGTATCTTGCAAGATTCTTATCTGTGAGGAGGTATAATGTGTTCTTGTCTTTTATCTTACGTTATTATTCTCACCTGTGAGGAGGTAGTATTAGTTAGAGGTAGACTTGGTAGCTAGGGGGAGGAGAGAGAAAGGAGAGGAGAGGGGAGAAGAGGGAGGGTGGTTGGTAGGGTCTCACCTAATGTGCCCAGTGTGAAGGTGTTCAGCTCACCCCGGAATGAAAAGCTCAACTACAACTTGAACTTTACCTTAGAAATAAAAACAATGTAACCTAAACATCAGTACCCTCATATCAATCTGAAATTTAAAAAACGAAATAATAATAAATAAATAAAGGTAGACTTTGGTAATTAAAGAGAAGTAGGATAAATCCTAGAACAAACATACCCATAATAAAGCAAAAGAAAACAAAAAATGCAGCTAATAAGCCAAGGGTGAAATAATAAAATATATTCAATATAAACTAAGGAGGAAAAGAGAAAAGCGAAATAAAGAAGAGATCAGAAAATATAGTAGAACCTCCATAGCTGACCACGTCCCTACACTGACCACCTCTTTTTGTTAACCTAATTTTCACAGACTGGACATCCACCGCACAGTAAGCCTAAAACCTTGTGTTGACCATCTCCTTGTGTTGATCAGTCTGTTACAGTCCCTTGGGTAGTCAACGTACAGAGGTTCAAGTGTATTTTTTAAAAATTAAAAAACAAATAACAAGATGGCATAAACTTAAATCCAACCACATGAAAAAAATTACATGAAATGTAATAGTTAACCTGTGCATAAGCCACTAGCCATATGGGGTTATTTAAATTAATTTTAAATATAATAAAATCAGCAGTTTAGTTCCTCGGTCACACCAGCCATCTGGTTAGTGGGCAGCATATTAGATAGAGAATTTTTAACATTTCCATCATCATGGAAAGGTCTATTGAAAAGGGTTAGTCTAAGTATTCCAATTAAAAGCAAAGATTGTAAGACTAAATAAAAAAGCAAGAACTATCTTCCCAAAGCATTATCTTCCAAAAGAACACACACACAAAACACAGTACTTTACAAATAAATATATATATATATATACACATGCATATATAAAGACAGAGAGACAGAGATCAAAGTTAAAAAATAGAAAAGATATACCACACAAACACTACTTATGAGAAAGCTGCAGTGATTCTATTAATGTCAGACAAAGATGTTATTCAGACTTCTGAACAAAGGCATACAACCAAGGATACAGAGGACTATTTCAAAAATGATAAACAGATCAATTCATTGACAAACAATACTAAAATCCTTTGTATTGATCATGGAAATTCAAAACCCATGAAGCACTACACCGCACTTACCCTTGTGCATGGAACAACATAAAAAACTGGATTGAAACACTGTGTTCAAGGCTTTGGACATCAGGCAACAAAGGATAGTGATCCCTGAGAGACAGAAGACCAATGAGGGGAGTCCTCCAGCTTCCCTGGTAACTGCCTGAAGAGA
>NW_003852474.1:6800105-6825770 GCF_000181295.1 Otolemur garnettii | reverse complement strand
CAGCCAGAGAGAAAAACCTAAGAGGTCCCTGGAGAGAATGTTCAGAAGGGTCTTGTCTACAGAGTAGGCAAAAAGAAGCCCTAAAATGGTTTCACATGACAATACCTATATCAAAACTTATCAAATTGTACCCATAAATACGCACAATTTATTATAGATTAATTATTGCTCAATAAAGCTGCTTTTAAAAAGAGACAAGAAAATGCATGAACAATATTATGCCAACAAATTCAACATAGATAAAATGGACAAATTCTTGAAAAACACCAATACCAAACTGTTTCAAGAAGAAATAGACAAGTAGAAATTCTATATCTATGCAAGAAATTGAATTCATAATGACAACATTCCCACAAAGAAAAGGCCCAGATGACTTCACTGGCAAATTTTCGGAAACATTTAAGGAAGAAATAACACCACTCCCACTCCAATTCTTTCAGAAATTAAGAGGAAGAAACACTTCCCAACTGATTTCATTAGACCCAGTATTATTACTCTGGTACCAAAACCAGACAACGAAAAATACAGAACAACATCCTCCCTTGAATATGAATGAAAAAATCACAGATAAAAGTCGCAAGCATGATGAATTGCACTTCTATTTACTAGCAACAAACAATTGAAAAATGAAATTTGAAAACAATACTATTTACAGTATCACCTAATAACATACATAGTTAGGAATAAATTTAAATAAAGTCTCTGAAAGAACTATACACTGTAGGCTATAAAATAGTACTAACAGAAATTAGAGAGCACCTAAAGAAATTCATAGCTCTATCATATCCATGGAAAAAAAGACTCAATATCATTGAGACAGAAAGTCTCCCCAAATTGATATAATGATTCAATATAGTCCCAGTCAAATTCTTCACAAGCTTCTTTTGTAAATATGAGATACTTTTGAAATTTATATGGAAATGCAACCTGGAACATTCCAAGAATTTTGAAAAGAGAGAAGAAAGTTGGAGTCCTTATATTGCCTGATTTAAAGACTACACTCACTATAAAAGCTACAGCAATTGAGACAATGTAGTATTGATATAAGAACAGACATATATACCAACAGAACACATAAAAAATGTGTAGATATGAACCCATACACAGTTGGGTTTTTAACAAAGAGGCTAAACTAATTCAATAGGAAAAAGAGAGTCTTTTCAACATATGGTGCAAGAAGAACTGTATATTCACACTGGAAAAAAATGAAGCTCAGCCTCTTCTTAGAATAAACAAAAATACTCAAAGTAAAACTCAAGATGAATCACAGGCAAAAATGTACAAGCTAAAATCACAAAGCTTTTAGAAGAAAACATAGGAGACTATCTTACTGATCTGGGATGAGACAATTTCTTAGACATGACACTGCGATCACCATGAAAGGAAAAATGGATACATTACCCTTAAGCAAAATTTAAAACTTCTGCCTATGAAAGACACCACTAAGAAAGTGAAAAAGAAAGCGACAGATAGTGATAAAGTATCAGCAGAAACTTAATCTAAGAAAGGGCTTGTATGCAAAGGAAATAAAATTTTCTGTAACTCAGAAATAAAAAGAACTCAACAATAAAAGAGGTGGAAGCAAAAGATACGAACATACACTTTGCAGAAAAGACAAACAAAAGGCAAAGCAGCTCATGAAGCGTATACTCGACGCACTAACACTGTCAGGGAAATGCCAATTACGATCACAACAGACCAGTACACGCCCACCAGAAAGACTGAAATCAGAAAGACTGGTGACGTGAAGTGTGGCAGCCAAGGTCTAACGTGGTCCCCAGGGACCCCTGCTTCCCGGTATTCATGACATTGTGGAATCCCGCCCCTGGAGTCGGGGAGGGACCTATGACTTGCTTGTAAACAACAGAATATGGCACTGCTGATGCATGCCACTTCTTTGTCCACATCTTGTGAGACTGTAACTTCCATCTTTCTAGCCAACTCTCTCTAAGGACTTATCTCCCTCCCTGGACTTAATGACATTAGCCACCATTTGAAGAGGTCCTTGGGACAAAGAACCGGGTGTGACTCAGGTCAACAAGGAGCTGAGGCCTGACAGTACACAAGGAAGTGAATCTTGCCAACAGCCCCAAGAGCCTGGAAGTGGTTCCTTCTCAGTCAAGCCGCGGATGAGCCTTGCATTTGAGTGAAAGACTCAGAAACAAGGGACCCAGATAACCTGTACCAAGATTCCTGACCTGCAGGAATGGGGAATGTATGTTCTTTAAAGCCTCTACATTTGGAGCAATGTGTTATGCAGTGGTAGATGACTAGTAGATTAAGGTGACCAGACGTCCCACTTTTGGTGGGACAGTCCTGATTTTTAACAATTTGTCCTGTGTCCCGCACCATTTTTAAAAAGTCCCCATTTTTGGAAAGAATGCAAGACAAGCTAGTGAATGGCAGGACAACGGGAAGGAAATATACAGTTTCAGGCTGCTGAAAAGGTTAATGTAACTCCATTTGGGAATGAAGAGGTTAATGTAACTTCATTTGGAAATGAAAAGGCTAATGTAAACTCCCTACTCCCCTCCTGGGCAAGGTTACCTAGGTGGACAAGGTTACCTACTCCTTTGAGCCACAGGCCCCGCCCTACACACAATTTCTTTTTTAATGTATTATATTTGTAAATTGTACTTATGTTGAAATTTAAAATATATATATTACAACACTATTTTTGTGTTCTATGAAAATTTTTGTTGCTCCGTATAGATCAAATTTTTAATTAAGAACCACCACCCCACCCCACCCCACCACCCCCCACCCCCGCCAATGGTGTCCTGTTTTACCAATGTTAAAATCTGGTCACCTTATAGTATATGGAACAATTGGAATTGTCACACACTTACGGTGAAATGTAAAATGGCACAACCATTTCTGGCAGTTTCTTATGAAGTTAAAAACACTCTTACCCTAAGACTCAACAATGGTACTGTAAGTAATTAAAGAAAATAAAATATATCTTCATACAAAGACTCATATGTGACTATTCATAGAAGCTTTATATGTAATGCCCCACAACTAGAAATAACCCAAATGTCCATCCTTAGACGAATGAATGAAGTGTGGAATATCCCTGCAATGACACACTACTCAGTAATAAAGAGGAATGAACTCTAATACACACAACAATGGCATAATGTTTGAAGAATAGCAAAAGCATAATGTTGAAGGAAAGAGATGAGACCTAAAAGAGTAAAGTATAAAATATTCCATTTATACTAAACTCTAGAAAACACAAAACTGATCTATGGTCATAGAAAACAGACCTGTGTTTATCTAAACTGAGGGTGTGGGGTTAGGATTGACAATGAAGGCTCACTTTTAGGGGTGATGGTCAAATTCTACACCTTGATTGTGATGGTATTTATAATCAACCATCAAAATGTATCAAACCACTCACTTAAAATCGGCACATTATATTAGGTGTAAATGATTCCTCAATAAATTTGATTTTTAAAAAATGATCCCAAAGTGGATTAAAGACTTAAACTACAAAACTCCCAGCAGAAAACATAGGAGGAAGTCTTCGTGGCATTGGTATGGGCAATATTTTTTGATTATAATACTAAAAGGATAGGCCAAAAAAGCAAAAATAGACAAGTGGGAGTCATCAAACTAAAAGATTCTGCACAGCAAAGGAACAATTAACAGAGTGAAAAGGGAAACTATGGAATGGGAGAACATATTTTCAAACCATGTATCTGATAAGGGGTTAATATTCAAAATATACAAAAAATTTCTACAGCTCAATAGCAAAAGACCTAAAAAAAAAAAAAAAAACATGATTTAAAAATGGGCTGAATGCTTGAATAAACATTTCTCCAGAGAAGACCTACAAATGCCTACCGGGTATATGAAAAGATGTTTAGCATCTCTAGTCATCAGGGAAATGCAAATAAAAACCACAGTGAGATATCACCTCACACCTGGTAGGATGGCTATTTTCAACCCCCCCCAAAAGATAAATGTTGGAGCACGTGGGGAGAAATTGGAACCCTTATACATTGTTAGTGTGAATGTAAAATGGTTCAGACACAATGGAAAACAGTATGTCAGGTTCTCAAAAAATAGAACTCGTCTGTGGTCCGGCCGTCTCACTTCTGGGTATTTATCCAAAAGATTAAAGTCAGAATCCCAGAAGGTATCTGCACTGTCACGTTCATCGCAGCATTATTCACGACAGCCAAGATGTGGTACCAAGTTCAGGGCCCATCCATGGGCGAATGGATAAATTTATAATGGCATAGTATTCAGCCTTATAAAAGAAAGAAATCCTGCCACATGCAACAACATGGACCAAGCTTGAGGACATTACGCTACGTGAAATAAGTGAGTCACAGGACAAATATTGCATGATTCCACTTATATGAGGTATCCAAAATAGTACAACTCATATAAGCAGGGAGTAGAATGGTGGCTGCCAGGGGCTGAGGGGAGGGGAAAATGGGAACTCAGTACTCAGTGAGTATAAAGTTTTAGTGATACTAGATGAATAAATGCTAGAGATCTGCTCTACAACATATTGCCTATACCTAACCATACTGCATTATGTATTCAAAAATTTCTTAAGAGGTTAGATCTCATGTCAGGAGTTCTTACAGCAATTACTGTAAGAAAATGAATCTTCCAATGGGCCTTTTGCCCAAGCTCTTACTTTCTGCTGAAGTCAGACCAGGTAGGGGAGCCTTGGCTGTGCAACCCCAGGACTCTGGGTTTCCCTTTGCACAGCACTGTCACACATGTGTCGTCACTTGTGTAGTTGTGGGTCTTCCCATCTAGAACTCAAGCCCTCTGAGTCCAGGCCTGCAGCACCTCATTCACCGCTGTCTCCTCGCTGCTGACGGTGCCTGGCCCAGACCCGACCCTTGGGAAATATCTGTGGAATAAATGATACCGTGCAGTTCTTGTGACATTCTGACATTACACGGGGTGAGTCAGTCCTAACTGGGCTATTTTGTGGTTTTCATAAAATTCCCCATTGAAGGCTATGCATTCCATCCCGGCAGACTTTTCTGCAGACACACTTTATTTCTGTGCCAGGTTCACTCCAATGGACAATTGTGATCAAAGCAATGCCAGAAGCTGCCGGTCCAAATTAAGAAAACCACCTCCCAGTTCCTTTCTGTCCAGGCAGGCTACTCGTTACCCTTGACAGTTCCCACCCTTGATCAGGAGCAGCTGGACTGAGCCTCCTTTCATGTTTCCATTTCGGGGGATTGAGGAAGGTTTTCACCACTTGTCCCAGGCAGAGTTGGCAATTCCTTCTTCCATGTCCCCCAAAGCCCACTGTTCCTACCTCCAGCCTAAGGCCAGGCTTTCATTATTGTTTGTATATCTGACAGTCTGGTCAAGTATGATTTCTGTAAAGGGGGGAATCAAAATTATCTTCTTAGCTCTCGTTTTGTGCATGAATTTCAACATTTCTGAGCACCTACTGGCCAGCTAGTATTGAAGTAGTTGTTATCTTTAGCAAGGTTCATTGGTACATTGAAACCTTGAGTAAATGCTGCTGTTTTTAGTCTCTGTGACAGGGGTCCTGATGGTGGTGTCCCCATATCACTGGGAATCCAGGGTGCTACTTTCAGAACGTAAGTTTCCCCTGGCCTGCCCAAGGTGGCCTAACAACTAAATAAAATGCTGCGACTTTTAAGATGCAAAGGAGGTCCCAGTGGCAGAGACTGTTAGCTGCATTCTGAAAATCCTCCTCTCTTTTTTCTTTAGTAATAGAATCTGGATTTTAACTAGGGCACATTACCACCTACCCAAAAGACTATTTTTTCTCCAGGTTCTTTGCAGCTAGATGTAGCATGTGATTAAATTTTGGCAAATAAGATAAAAGTAAAGTTTTTATGTCAATGCCAAGATCTCTTAAAGAGAGCAGGCATGTCCTTCTTCACCCTTACCCATCAGCTCCTGGAACAAAGATGTGATAAATGGAGCTTGAGCAGCCATTTTGGACGAGGAGGCTAGAGGCCAGACACTGGAGATGATAGACTGAAGAGCGAGAAGGAGGCTGGTTTCTGAAACCTTAGTGAAACTCATGTCAGCCCTGGACAGGGCATGACCAGGCTTCTTTCATGTAAGAGGATAATAAACTTTTGTTTTAGTTACTATTACTTTAGGTTTCTAAAAATAGAGCACTCACTCAGGATTAATGCTTTAATTCCACCAATAGACGTTTTTCTTTCACTTAAAAATGATAAGTTTTTAAGTTAAATGCAATTATGGAGACTTCTATTTAAGTCTTGAAGGTGTCTGGCAAGTTGAAGTATGTGTAAATGAGGGAGAAGAATCTATAGATGGCAGAAGAGAGAAGAGATACGCTAAGAGAGATGGACATCTAACTGTTGCTGTGCCATCCTGTTATGTTAGGACACAAGCCTACTACTTCCCCAGAACGACAAGGTTCCATGTGATCAGCCCTCTGCTTTTCCCTCCACGCAGCATCTTGCCCTTGTTCACACAGCTCCAGCCACACTGGCACTCTGTCTGCTTCATGCGATGCTTCATGCTATGCTGCCTCAGGGCCTTTGCACTGGCTGTCTCTCAGCCTAGAATTTTCTTCCTCCATATTTTGACCTGGCTGCCTCCTCCTTGTCATTCAGGCTTCAGCTTACACATTACCTTCTCAGAAAGGGCTTCCTTACTGTGCAACATAATCCCCACCTGACATTCTCTATTTACGTATTTAGTTACTGCCAGTCTGCCCTTTATACACCAAGTGAATATACATTTGACAAGTCACTTGATTTGCTCCATTCACCGCTGTGTCCCAGAACCTCAAATGATGCCTGGCACGTGCACATCCTTGAACACGTGTTGATCGGTTGAACACAAGACTGAACAGGAAGGGCCTTCTTCCTGGCGCAGCTGCTGCTCTGCTTTTGCTCATTCCTACTTGGCTTTCTGTTTTTAACACATCTTTTTCTACATCTCAAAAAAAGTATTACGTGCCGAGTGGAGCAATTTCTTTTAGGCATAATTTGCATGGACCAATTTTCCTGCAATCCCTGGTGGTATCTCAACACTATCCTATAGTACTTGGGACTGTCATAAATTATCTAAACATCAAGAATAATCGGTCTATAAGATCCGTTCCTGGGCATGGTTTGCAAGGAGCCAAGGATGGATAGACTGTGAGAGGGAAGTCGTACCACCAAAGGGAGAAAACATACAGAGAGCAGAGATGAAGGTACATAAAGTTTAATTTCTAACTCACGGCTTTGTATAGTCTATTACTCGGGATCCAGGTTCAGCAATCTGTGACAGAGACTCCCAATGTGAGTGGCTTAAGTAACTCTAAGTTGATATGACAGCTGTGCTCTGCAAAGGCATCTGAGACGCAGGCATCTTCCTCCTTGTTGCTCTGCCACCCCTAAGATGTTGCCCTCGTTGGTGAGGTCCAAAGCATGTTATCACCACTTCAGCCCTTGGGAAGATGGAAGGGCAGGGAGGGGCATATTTAAAATACACATACCACCTCTCCCACATCCCATCGGCCAGATCCCAGTGTCATGGCCACGTGCAGCTGCAAAGGAGGCTGGGAAGTGAGTCTCCTATTTGAACAGCTCTATCAGCCTCAAATCAGGGGCTCTGCTAAAACAGAAGGGGACCATGGAGACAGGGGCACTGTGAACAGCCTCTACCCCATGCAGTATGTCTTGGTTAGGAGGATTTTTAATGAACAGCCCACATAAGCGTGCTTATAAAAAAGGTACATAAAATATACCCATGCACATTTTTCTATCAGCCTGTGCTTTCCTGGGAAACCCAAGTGTGGTAAAATAAAGGAAATCTAACCGCTTTGCCACTCACGTGGCACCGTACTATTCATATTGGCCAAGGCTGGGGCTCAGTTTTCTGGTCCAAAGTATATACATCACAAAATTTGTTTTTGTATAAATGTGCTACTGGAGCCTCCTGATCTACTAAAAGACACATCACACCTTAATAGAACTCAAGGCTGAAGAGGGGGTCTTGAGATGTCCAGTAACCGCTGAAAACTGAAAAGCCCTTACTGGGAAGCATGTGGACCCAAATGAGCTGCTAGTTAAGCAGCCATGAAAGTCACATTTCTTTTGACTGATTCTTCCCACAGTTCAGGCCCACAGCCTGCCATTTCATGCTGGGTCCTCCAGCAATTGCTTAGATGGCTCCCCCGCCCATCCTGTCGGCAACTCACAGATATGCACGGCTGCGTGTGTGTCCCGGCCTCTGTCCCTGCTTCCATCCCTGTGTTCTCTGTCCCTGGGAGGCGCTCGGGGGCAGGGAAGTGCACAGGGTGGGAGTCTGATACGTAGGTTTTCTTTTCTTTCTTTTTTTTTTTTTTTTAGAGACAGTGTCTCAATTTATTGTCCTCAGTAGAGTGTTGTAGCATCACAGCTCACAGCAACCTCTAACTCCTGGGCTTAGGCAATTCTCTTGCCTCGGTAGCTGGGACCACAGGCACCTGCCACAATGCCCAGCTATGATACATGGGATTTCAATGTTGCTTCTTTTCAGTGGGGATTTAGGTGAAAATGAGAATAATATCTGCATGAAAAGAGAGAGAAAGTGACACACTCAGGAAAACCCTCAGCTGATGCAAATGCTATTCGCTTACACGACTTTATCCTTTGGTCTTTGTGTCCCTGGTGCCTGGCCTGGTATTTGCTGAATGAATGAAGTATGTTGAAAAGATGAGGGTCTGACATCTAGAGTTGGTTGCTGAGAGTGTCCTTTCACTACTTAGGGACAGCTGCAGAACTCACAGGTTGTGCCTCCTCAGCCCAGAGGGGTGAGTGACAGGAACATTCTCGTACTCTTCACGTCTAAGAGGAGGGAGTAATTTGGCACATGCATAACAAAAACTTCCAAATGGCCAATTCAACAATTGCACTTCTAGGAATTTATGCTACCGAAATAATTTGAGATTTATTTATAAACATGTCTACATAAAGTTGTTGAGAACAGTGTTGTTAATCAGAATGAGAATGACAGCAGCCTAACTGTCCACAGAGACTGGGTCACCCTCCTCGGAGAGGTGCTGGCAGACAGATGGAGAAGCCAGCTCCCCACACTGGCTGCCCAGGCTGTGTCCTGAGCCTGTCCCTGCCAGCTGTGTGTCCTGTGCCTCTACATCCCTGTCTGTAAGGCGGGGTTGAAGTGAGGAGTGCGGACCTTAGAAAAGGCCTTCGATATGGCTTAGCGACTGCGATGATTTTCCTGCCATTAAGAGTCCTATCATCAAAGGCAAATGACATGACATCTTTGCAAATATATTTATTTTTCTAAAACCAAATGCAAAAGTGAATATTTAGCATAATCCTAATTTAAATTCTAAAACATAGCTTTTAGAACTAGATGAATAGATATGGTAACCAAAACTTGTCACCTCTGGGTGGTGGAATTACAAAGGGCTTTTTCTCTGTCTCTCTCTCGTTGTTGTTGTTGTTTGGTGCTTTCCTGTTTTCTCTGTCTTTCCTACAATGAACAGTTTCTGGCCACATTCACAGTAAATGATAAGAAAACTTTGAATGGGGCGTGAGGGTCAGGTCCCAGCCCCTATCCCACCTCCCCTTCCTCACATTTGTGGAATGAAGGGGGAGTAACTAGTGGCAGGTCTCTCTAGGTCCTTCCAGCTCTGAGCTCCTCTGAAGCATGCAATTCGGATGTAGAGACACAGTAGATGTTTGCCAGGGAGGCAGAATAGAGGGCAAGCTGCAAAAATATTTTTTATATAAATTAAGTGGAAACTGGTTGCCTCATAAAGGCCAATTATGACCCCTGTGAGTCATACATTAAGGCCTGGGAAGAGCCAGGCCACCCTAACATCAGTGTCCTGAAGCTGATAGTTACCTTCCTGGTGAGAGCTGAGGGGACGCAAGGGGCCCAGCTTTTGAAAAATACCCTTTCTACCAACTTCTTAGGTGTCTTTTGTCTCTGTGCTGTCTGTCCTTGGGGAAGCCCTTACCTGCAGGAAGTTCTGTTCATACTTGGACTTGGTTCCATGTTGACTTCAGTATGTACTTAGTCCTATTTCTCTTGCCCTTCTCCATGGCAGACACTTTTCTGGGCACTGGGGACACAGTGTCTGAGGTTCAGCCTGTGACTCAGGGCACCTACAGCATGGTGGGAGGCAGTGGTGAGGGCATGAGCAATCACAGATCAAGAGGACTTGGGAGAGTGGCAGGGCGGCTGGGTTAAGGCAGGGATCAGGGAGGCTTTCTGGAGCAATAATGTCCCAGGCAGGAGGTCCAACCTAACAACTGGTAGCCCAGGGAAGCTCATTCTTCTGCTGGATCAAATGAGAGTTTCTTCAGTATCAGATGAGTCCAAAACTGCTGGCAAATAGGGGGGGCGGGAGCCCCAATAACTAAGCAGCAAGAGAAAGTATTCTCCCACAGGCCTGAGACTCCCCTCACCCACCAAGAGATGGGGGGACCCCAAGGGAGTGCTATGAAGGGGCAATCACACCATGGCAAGTGTCTGGCCTTGGAAGCCTATTTGGAACTACAGGTCTAAGACTCCTTTCTCTCACCCAGAAGTGCCAGGGCAACAAGAGGGGATCAGTAGGTGGGATCCCACAATAAGCACCTGGCCTGGGAGGCCTCTTGGTCTCTGCAGGCCTGAGACAAGACACCCCTCTCCAACCAGGAGACACACCAGGACCTCAGACAGCTTCAGCACAGATCATGCCAGCACCAGCCAAATGCCCAGAAAATTTAAATCACTGGAAGCAAAGCTCTTCCAAGTAGGCAAGTATCTGTGTGCTAAATCTAATGTAAGCACTAAATAGGAACAAGAGTCTCCTAACACGCTAGACAAATGTCTGGGATCAAATATCACTCACTGCACCAAGAACCAGAAACATCTTAACTTGAATGAGTCAAGGCAATATACTGATGCCAACCCCAGGATGAGTCAGAATTTGGAATTACCTGACAAGAATTTTAATACTGCCTTCATAAAAAGGCTTCAACAATCAATTATAACGCTCTGAAAACAAATGAAAACAGAAAATCTCAGCAAAGAAATAGAAGCTGTAAAAAAAAAAAAAAAAAAAGAACCATAGGGGGATTAGAGAGATGCTGGTTAAAGGGTACAAAATTTCAGTAAAATAGGAAGAAAAAGTCCAAGAGAGCTATTGTACGACATGGTGACAATAAGTGATAAAAATGTTATTTTTTTCCAAAAAATTGCTATAATTGGTTTCTCAGAAGAAGAGAGCAATTTGGGCTAAAAGAATGTTTGAGAAAATAATACTGAAAACTTCCCAAATTTGGTGGAAGACATTAACTTAAAGTTGCAAAAAGCTGGAAAAAAAAATAGGACAAACCCCAAGAAATTCACACCAAGACGCATCACAACCTAATTTCTGAAAACTAAAGACAAAGAAAAATTCTTGAAAGCAACTAGGGGAAAATGCTATATCACATACAGGGACACACCAATTTGAGTTTTTCATCAGAAACTACGGAGGCCAGAAGGGAGTGGCAGCACATTTCCGAAGGACTGAAAGAAAATCGCTCTCAACCAGGAATTTTCTATCTGGCAAAATCACTCTTCGGTAATGACATGGGAAATAAAGACATTCTCAGACAAAGGAAAACCAAAAAAATTTGTTACTAGCAGACCTGTCCTTAAAGAATGAAGAAAATTCTTCAAACAAAATGATCAGTAAAGGAATCTTGGCCCATCAGAAGGCAAAAAGGAATGACAGAAAGAGCAGAAATGTGGGTGAGACAATCCTTTCCCTCGTGGGTTTGACAAACCATATTGGACGATTGAAACAAAAACAGAACAACATCTGGTACTCGAGGCAATGATATTCAAAAGTTGGGAAAGTGGAGGGACCCAAAGGGAAGTAAGGTGTCCACATTTGAAGTGGAGAGGTAGATACCAGCGGGCTGTGATAAAAACCAGAGTAACTACTATGAAATCCAGACAAAGAGACACAATAACACTGTAAATGAATCAGGATGGAACCCTAAAAGTGTTCAAGTAATTACAGGCAAGCAAGAACAGAGAAACAAAGGAACAAGAGGAAACTAATAGAAAACAAGTATCAAAACACTGCCTTGTCAATAATTCCCTTAAATGTAAATAATCTAACTATGCCAATATGAAGACAGGTGACCAAGTGGAGGAAACATCATGACCCAATTATATGCCATTGACGAGAAATTCATTTTAAATTCAAGGGAGGAAACAAAGCTCTGAGAGTGGAAGGGGCTCACTTCAGGTAACAGGCAGGCCCTAGGATTTAGGACTCTGCTATCCCCACTGCCAGCCCCAGTCAGAGCCTCCCCCCACTAAACTCTGCTGTCTCCTTGTCTATCCTCTGGAGGTACGTTTCCCCTGCGTGTAGCAGTAGGAGAGTGGGAAGTGGTCCTTTACCTTTAACAAGAATTGAAATAGGGAAATGTCTCATGGGGACCACCTGGCCATGGCTCCCTCTCATCGCCCTGGAGTATTCCTTTCTAGCAGAATTTTTCTTGCTAGTATCATGTTGCTGTGTTGGAGCGCACCCTCCCTCATCCCCTAACTCTGCCCTTGTAATCCCTTAGATCACTTCCCAGGTGACAGTTCCCAGGTGACAGGCTCCAAATGGAAGCAGCCAATCATCCTTCTGACAACGGTGCTGCGTTATCTGATGTTGACACCGTGTCACTTCCATTGCAAGGGAGATGTGGAACTGCATTTTCTACAATCTCCCACCCTGTGTGGCTGCCGGGTAGAGTCTGCCACCGAGAGAAACTGGAGGTGGAGAGGGAGTTATTTTTAGGAGAAAGCTGCACAGATGTGTGGGCAGCCAGCAGGTGCAGAGGAGGGGGTGGGGGGGTGGGGGGGTGGGGGGTCCTTCCAGCCTCCAGGTGGGCATTATCTGCCTGAAAATATAGGCAGAGGGCCTAGCAGGGGGTAGCTTCTTAAGATGCCACAGGCTGAAACAGTCAGCAGGAGCTTTCTGGAGTTTCTTGGGACTCTTACCAGCTCCCAGGTAAGCTCCTGGCTACAGTGCTGCAGGCTGAGATTGGGTGGGAGGGGAGTGGCTTCTGTGATCTCTGCTCCACAGGTCTCCCAGTGATCATAAAAGCCCTAATGATGTATGCGAAAACTTCATTTTGCATCTGGGTCTTCAACGTCCCTGCACCATGAAGTTACTACTACCATTCACCAAGTATTTTTGTCTTCCTTCTGGGCTTAAGGAAGGATTGCCTTGCCACGCAACCTGTGTCAGCCACTAACATGAAGGGCAAATGATGCTTGGCTCTTCTGAAAGAGCCAGCGCGCGATTCACCTTCCCTTTCCTCTACATGCTCTGATGGAATCTCCGTCATTCTGACCTGCGCTGCCACCCCACACTGCGCATGTGGCATGATGCATGGCTGAGATGTAGGGGTTGTCGCCACAGCGTAACTTTGCCTATCCTGACTGCCACAGAAACAAGAAACAAATACAGGGACAGACCAAGACTGTGGTGTGGACGTTTCCTTTTGCCGTGTGGTTATTACAGGGTATGAAGGTGGAGGATCGTTTCAAACTATCACCTGAATAAGAACACTGAAAGTCGATCTGCACATCTGCTAAAAACAACAACAAAAAGAAAAACAAAGAAGCACACTTTCTCAGCTGTCTACATTTAGAAGAGTGAAAATTCCAGATTTGTGAAGGTCTTTGCTCCATTCTTTCGAAAAGAACTCATTGTGCAACACCTGTGAGTCAGGTGCCAGGACAGGTGTGCGGAATAGAAAATGAATAGTTCCTGTTCTCAGAAAGCTTATCTTCTTACTCTGCAGATGGTGTGAAACCAAGTCAAAGAGAATGTGATGGATGGGAAGGAATAGTATTCATCTGTTTCCCCGGCACCTCCCATGCACCAGCTCTCTGCAAACCATTTTATACACGTTATCTTATTTGATCCCCGCCATAGCCTCCTTCATTGGAGGTTCTAATCTCAGCATTAAACTTGAGTGAACTGAGGCTCAGAGAAAGCAGGTAACTCAGCTAACATTACCCAGCTGATGAAGAGCAGAGCCAGAATTCAAACACAGATTGGTGTGCCTCCAAAGCCTAAATTCCTTTCAACCTTTATCACGTGTGTGGGGTAAGTGTTAGAACAGAAACAGGGACATGGTACCGAAGGAAGCAAGACTGGACCCACCGCTGTTTTCCTGCGGTTTGGGGAATATCAGATCAAAGCCCTCTGTCCTGGGACCAGCTGCAAATAATCTTGGAACAAGAGAAAATCTTTGCCCTTTAGGATTCCCAGCAGCCCCCAATTGTGTGATGGTACCAGAGACCATCACGTTCCTCTCCCAGGTCCCAAGGAAGAGAGGATATGGAGAGTAGACATTGCGTCAAGCCTTTATCTTCCACAAAGCTCTCTCCAGCAGTGTAGATCTGGGATGGCAGTACAGCTCAGCAGGGACCACCTCTGAGCAAATCTAAGGAGCACCTTGCATGCATTATGCCTTCTAGTGCTCCAGCACAGTCAGGGTTATTATTATCCTCGTTTGCTGCCAAGGAAAGCTCACCTGAGACCAGTTAAATGGCCTGCTTGTAGCTCACACCACTGTGGTTTCCTCTGCCTCCCCGAGATGGCCTCTCAGGTGTGAACCAAAGACCTGCTCCACATGAAGTTGCCTTCATCATTAGGACAGAGTCTTAGCTGGGCTTCTGGGTCTTCTTTTCCAGGACTTCAGGCAATATCTGCTAATGTTTAGGCAAAGAATCAGAAATTATTCTCTATTTCCCCAGAGACAGAGCCACATGGCTCATGAATTTCCATTATTTGAGTCTTCTGGATAAATTAGTGAGTTGTAATGTCCAAGTCTTACGTGGCCCAGACAAAGGATGGCAGCCTCTAAGATTTATTTCAGGACCAAACAGGGGGAAGCTTACAGTGTAGAACAATCAGCTGATGGTTAACTTGTAAGCAACATTCTCAGTCCTTTGCAGTGAACAGTCAGCCTTTCAGATACTTAGCGCATGATTCTCCCAGCGTCATTTCAATATGGATTTGCTTAGCAATGCTCTCTTGGATACTTTCATTTTCTGCTTCTTAAGAAGCTGAAAGAGAAAGAGGGTCTCCTTTATCAATCTTAGAGATCTCTTGAAATTTATTTTGGCAGTTTCTTTTATTCAAAGGTCGCCTGTTGATTTTAAAACAAACAAAGCAAAATAATCAAACAAAACAAAACTCAGTTTTCCAACATTCAGTAATTCCCCATCTTCCATCCCAAGAGCTGCTTCCATTTATTTTTCTCATTTCGATTTAGGATTTTTCTATTTTCACTGTTCCCTCTGAAAATAAAACATGTTGCAATTTTAACAAGATGTCAATTTCCAGTACATAATATTGGTGTGAAGTTACACTTTATGTTTATTTGTATTTTTCCCTGGTAATTCTAATATTTCTTACAGCACCATATGGGCTGTGTTTGTCACCTATTGTGTCCCTTGTCTCTGATTGATTTTCTATATCAAAATCAGAAAGCGCTGCAAAAACAAACAAAAAAGAACTGTCAAGTTATACAAGTTGTTTTATTCAAAACTATTTTAATTAAGTCTCGTTCTTTACGGATATTCTCATATGGAATTACAGGAAAGGACTAGATGTAGTACAACTTAATATTTGTGTGCACTTACCAGGCCGAGGCACCGCAGCAATGATGATTCTTTCAGTTGCAGGAATAGAAAACTCATCTCTGAATGGCATAAGCAACAAAGAAGGCTTACTACCTTATGTCATGGGAGTCCCAAAGTAGGATAACTCCTAGATGGCTAATTCAGCAACTTAATGACATCAGAGCCACCCTCCCTCCCTGCGGTCCTTGGTTCCCCTTGTGGTCATACTGTGACTGTTCTTATTTTCAAGATAGCAACACCCAATGGAAGAAAGAGGTTGATTCTTCTTCTGTGTCTCTTTCTATGAATGAGGAAACCTCTCCAAGAACGTGCTCACCTCATGTGCACAATGCAAGGGTATATTTCAAAATAAGAGTAAATTATAAATGTCTTACCACAAACAATAAGGGAGGTGATGGCAATGTTAATCAGTCTGATTTAAGCATTCCACATTGTATATCAAATCATCATATAGTACCTCATAAATGTATAGTTATGATTTTAATTAAAATTTAATAAGAAAATTTTATAATACATGATAATTATTTTTAAAAAATGTGCTAAGCCCCCAAGCCTTAAACTCACCATCAACCAGGAGATTGGACTAGCCCATTAGATTGGGCATGCACCTGGCCACATAAAGGTGATAGCTCATCTGAGCTAACAGGAAGGAAGACAAGTAGGTGTGAGTGAACACTCAGAAGGGTGTACAGATGACCCATTTCACTCAGCCCCCACAACAATTTTATGAGGTAGCTGCTGTTATCCCCATTTTATAAACAGAAAGCTGAAGCCTAGGACTACAAAATGCTTTGCCTGATTATCCATACATCAACTATAACAGAACCAGGATACAAGAATTGTCTTCCCAATGAAGTCAAACTCAACTGGAACCATTTCACATTCCTACTTAGAGGTTACCATGCTTCTCTGTTCTCAATAATTAAGTCAAGATTAGAGAGTAAGAGGCACAGAAACCACAGAGGTCTAGCACTGGGAAGAAGGACCTTCGATGTCTCACTGCTACAGGATTCAAACAAGTGGTTATTGAGCATCCACCCTTTGTGAAGCACCAAACTGGGAGCTTCTGGACCTGCCAAGATGAGTACAATGTGGCTCCCATGGCTGAGACTCACCAACTAGAAGGCAGAATGAGAAAAGTATATAAATAATGCTACGTGGCAGAATATACTAAGTGCTGAGAGAGAGAGAGACATGAAAGCACTAGGAGGGTGAAAGAGTGAGAAAAAAGAAAAGAAAGGAAGGAAGGAGAAAGAGAGGGAAAGAGTGAGAGAAAGAAAGAAATAGTAACCATAAGAAGTTGTCATGGAAAAGCTAACATTTCAACATACAAAGATGGGTAGAAGGGAGTGGATTCCAGAATGGGACCCACATGCAGGAGTAACTATGTGGTCAGAACATCAGGCAGTTAAATTTGATTGGCGTGCAGGAGGTAGATTACCTTGGAAAACAAGGCTTGATCTTGAATGCCAAGTTGAAGGATTTGTTTTTAATTTATTGGGAATTAAGGAGGAAAAATTAAGGCTCTGGATCAAATGTGACATGATCAAAATTGCCTTTTATAAAGATTAATTTGGTGACAGTATAAATAGTAGGATGTTTTGTGTATCTGCTTGGAGGTTTTTGCTGCAAGCAAGAGAAAACCCAAATCAATATGGTTTGACCAACAGAGAAATTTATTCTCTCATTTAAAAGCTGGCTGGAGAGATAGGCTGTTCCAGGGGTCTTATTTCAGCAGCCACTGTTCATCTTTCTTCCCTACCATTCTTAGAATGTCAGCACTGTGCTCAGTGTAGCTCCCCTTCAGAAAGGGGCTGCCTAGGTTCCCAAGTCTGGCAACTGTATACAGTAACATCCAAAGAAGGAAAAAGCAACCTCTGCCTGATGTCTCTCTCAGGAATGAAGGACTCTTTCCCAGGAGCCTCCAGGAGACTTTCTCCTTACGTCTCATTGACCAGAGTTGAGTCAGATGTCTGGGTTTCAACCAATCACTGATAAGGAGAATGGGACAACCATGACTGGCTTCATCCATTATTATTTATCCCTGAGAAATAGGGGGGAAGTCTGAAATTTCAACAAAATTAGGATTTTTCAAATAAAGAAGAAGGGAGAAATAGGTGCTGGGGAGACAACAAATGTGCCCTCCTACATGTTCCATAAGGAGAAATGCGAAGCAAGAAGGTGATAATACTATTCTAGCTAAGAAATGACTGCCTAAACTGAAGTCATTTCTACAGATATGGAAAAGGGCTCTTCTTGCATGACATATGATCCCTAGATTCATCAGATCCTCTGCTTGATTACCTTTGGTGGTAAAGAACTCTCACCCTCTGAGGCAACCATATTCTATTTTTTTTTAATTTATTCATTTGATTTTTTTTTTTATTGTTGGGCTTCATTAGGATACAAAGAACCAGGTTGCACTGATTGCATTTGTTAGGTAAAGTCCCTCTTATAATTATGTCCTGCCCCCAAAAAGTGTGTCACACACCGTGACTCCCCCCTCCTCCTTCCCTCTCTCTGCTCTCCCCTCTCCCCACCCCCCATAGTGTAGTGTACTAGTTCATTAATTGTCCTCATATCAGAATTGAGGACATGGGATTCTTGCTTCTCCATTCTAGTGATGTTTTATGAAGAATAATGTGTTCCACTTCCATCCAGGTTAATACAAAAGATGTAAAGTCACCATCCTTTTTAATGGCTGAATAGTATTCCATGGTATACATATACCACAACTTGTTAATCCATTCTGTTCCTCAGCATTTAGGCTGTTTCCACATTTTGGCGATTGTAAATTGAACTGCGATAAACAGTCTGGTGCAAGTGTCCTTATGGTAAAAGGATTTTTTTTTTTTTTTCTGGGTAGATGTCAGTAATGGGATTGCAGGATCAAATGGGAAGTCTAGGTCGAGTTGTTTGAGGGGTCTCCATGCAACCATATTCTATTATTTAATGGTCATTGGTGTTGAGCCTAACCCCCTTGGACTTTTTTCTGAAGAATTCTCCATATTGTATTTGTGCAACTGAGCTTTTCATATTTAATGGTCTTAACTCCTATCCTCATAAAATTTAGTCTGGTTAGTTTCAGTACAACATTCTAGCTGGATCTTTGAACCTTTGATCAACTCTCTCTCGTGCACAGGCATTATATAGGCACTGCAGAGCTAAAGAAGGAGCTCATACTCTAGTGGGGAGGTGGACACACAAACAAGTAGTTACAAACCTTGCATGGTGTGACATCAAGTAAGGTTACTCAACATTTAGATTCCAGATCACCTACCTCAGAACCTTATTAGCACTTGTTAAACACATGCTCCTGCCCTCCACAAGACCTGCTGGGAGTGGAATCTGGACAGCAGCATTTAAAATTCTGATTGATTCTTATTCCTTTTGGACACCTAATAAGAAAGACATAGAAGGAACAGGGAGGCAGAAAGATGGATGTGAACTTCTGGGAGTCCTTGAATCCATTCTGAAACCTATGAGTCATCTTTCCTGGCCTAGGCCTCTGCAAAGAGGATAAACTTCCACCACTTCTTTCAAACCTCTGATGAGAGTGTTGATGAGGACAAATAGGCAGTGAAACACTCCAAGACTCACAGAGACATAAATCAACACTTTCAGGTAGAGTTGGCCAACCAGCAATGCCTCCACCCACAATATAGCTGTGTTTCAGACTATACTTCACCTTTTTTTTTTTTTTGGATGGGAGCAAAAGGAGCCATGGGAAATAGTGCCAGATGTCTTGCCAAGAGGAAGATCAATGACATCTGTGACTTGCCACAGTTCTTTTTGCCTCAGACACTTTTCTTCTATTAATAGTTGCATGAGAAAAAATTTTCTGTTGAATTTTTTCTGACCCACTGTGGTTGAGTGGTGACTCTTAACACTGGAAAACTAATTTCTATGGCCTTCACATTGGAGGTGGGGCTAGGAAGAGAAAAAACTAGTATTTGGGCTAGTGAAATATCTACTAATTTAACTGAAGAGGAACAACATTGCTACCTTCCTAGCCCATCACCATACATCACCTGGACAACCACAGCAGCCTCCAGACAGGTCTCTCTCCTTCCACTCTCACCCCTACAGTCAATTTTCCACCCAGAAGTCAGAGAAATAGAAACCAAACCTCTTGAGATGATCTTCAAGGTTCATATGGCCCCTGACCACACCCCAATCTCATTTCTAGCCATTGTCCCCTTCAATCACTATGCTTTAACCACAGTAACCTTCTCTCTGCACTTTGTACTTAATCAATTGCTGTGCTCAGGATGTCCTTGCCCCAGACCTTTGCACTGCTACCTCATCCTCAGTATTCAAGGCTCAACTCAGCTCTCACTTCCTCAGAGCAGCCTCCCTAGAACCCTGTCCAAAACAGTGCCTGGCACAGAGTGGACATACAATATGCATGCTGAGTGAATGAATGAAGGAAGGAACTAATGAATGAAGTGGAATCTGGGCACTGATACATATCTATTAGAGACATGTGGCAACTCTTTAAAGTTTGCTAATAAGATGACTTGCTGACAATGTGTGAGTAGTATGACTATTGCCTTAGTCCATCCTTGCTGCTGGAACAAAATATCTTAGACTAATTCATAAACAACAGAACTCCAACATTAAGGAAAGCAAACAAGGACTGTCCCAAACAAGCAGAGGTAGGTGGTCACCCTAATCACAGATAATCCTGAGTATAAGGTTTTCCTACTAGATGATACATGATAGGTACACAATAAATGTGATCAATGAATGAATGAATGAAAGTATTGCCACCCTCAATGGGAAAACGAGCTTTAGCCACCAGGCCCCAGGGCCAGGATAGGGACATTACATTGAATTGTTGGCCCTGTTAAAGCCACAGTGTTTGTGCTTCCATTCCAGATTCAAATGGTAGTTTCCATGTGGTTACCCTGGTAGTTTCCATGTGGTTACCATTAGTTTCATAAATTTATCATCTCCCACAGAGGACCTCCCCAGAAGTAGGCTATTTTCCATGTAGGTAGCACTTTCGTGTTTATGAAGCCCTACATATATTTCATCTCTTTAAACCTTTATACCCATTCTAGGTTATGAATGTGGTGTTTTCATCCCTGTGCTACAGATGAGAAAATCTAGGATCACGGGAGCTAAATGACCTGAACTGAGGCTTTCGGAGACATTGTTAGAGCCTTCTCGTACACATCATCATGTGTCTCTCCCAAGCTTCTACTGTAGGAATCTCAGCTCGCTGCCTGAGAGCAGCACCCAAACAAAAGGACAGGAATTGTTTGACAAATATACCAGTGTCCTTGTCTCTCTAGTGGACTACTCTGAGATGTGTCTACACTGCCTTCCAAAGGCCCCAGGAGAACTGAGCCTCAGTGACCCATAGTGGTAACTACTTATCAAAACACTTTGTAATTAATCTAAACAAACAAATAAGCCAGAAAATAAGTGGGTGTGATGTGGAATAATTGGAACACTTGTGCATTGTTTGTGGGAATGTAAAATAGTGTTGCCTTTGTGGGAAACAGTATGGCAGGTCCTTGAAAAGTTAAACATAGAGCTACTGGATGATCCAGCAACTCTACTTTTGGGGAGAGACACAAAGAAATTGAAAACAGGATTTTGAACAATATTTATAGTCTAATATTAATTGTAGCATTATTCACAAGAGCTAAAAGGTGAAAACGACCCAATTCATTTGACAGAGGAATGGTTAAACAAAAGGTAGTATAGATATACAATAGCATGGCTATGAATGTTTGTGTCAACCCCTCCCCCTTCATGTATTGAAATCCTAACCCCCAAGGTGAGGAGGCCTTTGCAAGGTAATTAGCCTGATCACTTCTAGGTCTTTTGGCTCAGCTTAGGATAGAATTCCAAGAGAGACCCCTCTCCCCATCTGCCATGTAAGGTTATTGTGAAAAGATAGCCTCATCTGAACTAGGAAGAGGGTTTTCACCAAACACTGACTCTTGGACTGCCCAGCCTCCAGAACTATGATAAATAAATTTCTGTCATTCCAAAGCTACCCAGTTTATGGTATTTTATAATAGCAGCTCAAGTAGACTAAAACAAGAATATTATTCATCCTTAAAAAGGAAGGAAATTCTGACACATGCAACAAGGAATTTGGGGTAGATGAACCTTGAAAACATTATGTTAAGTGAAATCAAACACAAATACTGTATGATTCCACTTATGGGAGGTACTTACAGTAGTCAAAATTATGAGTGTAAGTAGAGGCTGGAGGAGGGAGATGTGGGGTCATTTAGTGGAGTTTTAGTTTGAGACAATGGAAAAACTATGGAGATGGATAGTGGTAAAACTTACACAAAAATGTGTATAAATGTACTTCCATTGAATTCATTGTACACTCAAAAAGGGTTAAAATAGTGAATTCTATGTTATGTACATTTTACCATAATAAAATAATAAGGGGGAAAAAATCCCTTGTACCCTACGTATTGGCTTCTATCCCTAGCCTATCTATCACACAAATTTGTGCTCTCCAATCCTGGTTTTGGTGTCTGCTTTGCAAGGAAGCCAACCTAAGACAAGGCTGGCAAATGGCAGAGCTGGCACACGAACCTCACCCTTCCAACCCAGGTCTTTGGGCATCAGATTTTTTGTTCTTTAAGCTTCATGAGGCTATCCCTTACATAATATCAATAAAACAAGCTCTATCAGCTAGAAGTCAACATTGCCTTGTCAGCACTGCGTCTTTCCAAGTTCACTGGCCAATTGCAAAATAAAATCTCTAGATTGTGTGGGAGAAAATAAAGATAAATATAGTTTTGTTTTGTTTTTACTGTAACTTAGTTTGTGTTATCATTTCACTCCACCTGATTCTTTGCCCTTGGCTACTTGTTCTGAAATACGCGAGAAAAAAAGGGAGGACTTTCAAAATACTTTCAGAGAGAGGAATTTTATCCAAATTCTAAATGAAGTTTATTTGTTAAATTTATCTTCAGAAATACTTAAATCCTAGCCAGGCATCGTGGCTCACACCCATAACCTTAGCATTCTGACAGGCTGAGGCTGGTGGATTGCTTGAGCTCAGGAGTTCAAGACCAGCCTGAGCAAGAAGAGGACCACATCTCTATCAAAAGCAGAAAGACCAGCTGGGAATGGTGGTGGGCACCTGTAGTCCCAGCTATTTGGGAGGCTGAAGCAAGGGGATCTCTTGAACCCAAGAGTATGAGGTTGCTGTGAGCTCTGACACCACGACACTCTACCCAGGGTGACAGAGTAAGACTCTGCCTAAAAACATAAAATAAAATAAAAAAAATATAAAAAGTTATATATATATATAACTTTGTATGTATATATATACACACACATATATATACACACACATAAATGTATATATATAAATCTCAAGTATTGTAAATATATATATATATAAAAATCTTGAGTATTGTAAATCTAACTTTAGGCATCCTTCAGAGCTAACAGAGCATGTGTTAGCCTTTCCCTCTGAGGAAAGCAGTCCCTAAGTGGCCATTTCTAGCCTTTCCCTCTCCAAAATACATAGACACAGGTAAAATCCTAGAAAAAATACGTCACTCTCTGTAGTCTTCTTGCTATTGACTGAGAATAACCATGTACAAGCAAACCTTCTCTCTGATCCTTACCATCCTCCGTGGTATCACAGCGCCCTGCTTTTGAGCCTTTAAATCAATATTCTTAAAATCATGGGTATTAGTCATTCAATCATTTCTCTTGGCAAAACAGAAATAAATAGAACAGAAATCATTAGAGCATACAGAGAAAATTAAGTACCGTTTCCCGAAAACTGTCTTATCTATCTGTGTGTGCCTAAGTGTATAGCATTGGATTGTTACACAAAATATATTTCTTATAGGTTTTTAGGGAAAAAAATCATTGAATGCTACTGTTTAAAAGTAAACATTTTTGCTCTACCAAGAGGTTTCTTGCATGTTTTCCCTTCATTCCTGATCCCTTAGCTTTCTTTTTGGCTTGTTGGCTGCCCTGTCTTGCCCTTCCTAACAACCAGAGAGTCGATGGGCTCCAGGGCGCCCTTCCTACCTTTCCTGGGCTCTGTTTATTGCCTAAACAATGGGTCATTTGCTCAGGAAAAAAAAAAAAGCCAATCATTTCAGTCATGCATATAAAGAAACAAATGAACAAGGACAACAAAACCCAGCTCACCGCTTCAGTGTTTCCCTTTTTCCATCATTTGTTTGGCAAGATGATGAAACAACCACACGTCCCTCCTACTGAATAGATGAAATGAAAGGTCAGGCAAATTAAATACGCCATCCACAGTTATTCACTGAATGAGACATTGTGCAGGGATGTGTCTCATCACTCAGGAAACTTTACAAGTTCATTTGAGGACATTCAAATTCATTTAAAATGTTGAATGAAACGTAAGCACTTAGAAAGCCAGAATAACTCAGAAAGCGGCGACAAATTTTGAGGTTCATCACTTGATGTACTCTTTCTTTAAAAAACAGGCTTTTAAGAGCTACTCTTCCCTCAAGAGGTCACCTGGCATTTCCGTAACCCGTTGTCCAACTCCCCTCACCTCACCCTCTTGGTGGCCCTCCATGGCTCACCTCTTTTCTTCACTGCTTTAAAGCCATCATGTAGTCTGATAGTGTCTGCTCCACCCAAAGCAAAATGAAAATTAAGTAACTCCATGCAGTTTTATCAATTTGGGCCTGACTTTAACCCAGCCTGTGTGTCTCAAATCAAATCAACCAGTTAACAATTGTCCTTTAATTTGGGACATTGGGGTCACAGCCACAGGTAGTACCATTCTCACTTTAAGGGCTGGGGGTGAGTGACGGGACAGGGTGTTGTTCCATCATTCTCAAGACTCCACAGCAGCATTTACCATAATATTATAGTCATTGGTCATCGTCACAACATCACCACTGCTTTTGAATTCCTTGAAGGCAAACATAGCCTTTTACTTGCACGTTCCTGCTGAGCAGAGTCAGAGAGCAATTCTGCTTGGTGAATGGACATTCTAGTACCCTTTCTCCCAAGAACACTGAGGTCCTCTGCCACAGCCTTTCCCAGCTGCCTTTACTTTTGCCTCGAACAACTTTCACATCTGTGCCAAAAAGGAAAAAATAAACTACATTAATACCTTGCCATTTCCTCTTATTTCAGAGGAACAGTATGGACTTTGGAGTCGTACAGACCAGCGATCAAATCCCAGCTCTGTTATTTATTCCCCGGGCCCATGCTTCTCAAACTTCCTTGTTCACACGAATCAGCTGGGGATGGTTAAAGCAGATTCTGATTCAGCAATCTGCACTGTGGCCCAGGACTCTGCACTTCTCACATGCTCTGATGAGGTGCTGCTGCTGCTGCTGCTGCTGCTGCTGCTGGCCCATGGACCACACTTTGAGTAGCAAGTCTCAAGGTTGTCTACACAATCTTGGTCAGCTTAGATAAACTGTCTGAAGCCATTCCCTCCACTGGGGAAAAATAGGAGATTATGGAATCAAGTTTGCATTTAGCTCCATATAAGCAAAACTGCACAACATTTGGCCGAAATGAATAAGGGGCTTATTTTTCTTTTCTTTTCTTTTCTTTTTTGCAGATTTTGGCCGGGGCTGGGTTTGAACCCACCACCTCCAGCATATGGGGCCAGTGCCCTACTCCTTTGAGTTATAGGTGCTGCCTGGGGCTTATTTTTCTCACTTAAACTAAGGTGACCAGATTTTAACATTAGTAAAGTTGGATGCCATTGACGGAGGGGGGGGTCCTTAATTAAAAATTCGGTCTATATGGAGCAACAAAAATTTTCATAGAACACAAAAATAGTATTGTAATATATATTTTTAAAATTTCAACATAAGTACAATTTACAAATATAATACATTAAAAAAAAATATGTATAGGCGGTGCCTGTGGCTCAAAGGAGTAGGACACCTGCCCCATATGCCGAAGCCCTGGCCAAAAAAAAAAAAGAAAAAATTATGTATGGTATTATTTTATTCTTTGGTATATTTCTCATTTGAGTGAATTTTTTTTAGTAGATTGCTGTCGTTGTTTAAAAGGTCATGA
>NW_003852474.1:6793571-6799139 GCF_000181295.1 Otolemur garnettii | reverse complement strand
CTGCCTCAGCCTCCCAAGTAGCTGGGACCACAGGCACCTGCCACAACGCCCAGCTATTTTTTGGTTGCAGCCATCATTGTTGTTTGGTGGGCCCAGGCTGGATTCGAACCCGCCACCTTAGGTGTATGTGGCTGTTGCCTTAGCCGCTTGAGCCACAGGTACCAAGCCTTATCAGGTGTTTTGTCGGGCTGGGCTGCTACTGGCTGAGCTGTTTATGGTTAGGGACCCTCTGGAGGTGGGGGCTGCTTGTTTGTTCCAGACAGTTTGGCTCCTTCTGAGCTAATTGTCCTTGCTTAGAAGTGAGGGAGGGAGCCAGTCTCCTTCTGATAAGATTCTACCAGGGCAGAGTAGGGAGTTTACATTAGCCTTTTCATTTCCAAATGAAGTTACATTAACCTCTTCATTCCCAAATGGAGTTACATTAACCTTTTCAGCAGCTGAAAACTGTATATTCCCTTCCCGTTGTCCCGCCATTCCCTGGCTTGTCCTGCATTCTTTCCAAAAATTGGGACTTTTTAAAAATGCTACGGGATGTGGGACAAATTGTTAAAAATTGGGACTGTCCCACCAAAAGCGGGATGTCTGGTCACCTTAATAAACAGGAGTCCAGGGATGGAGGGGCCACACTCCCCTCCTCCTGCTTTACCACTAGAGCAAATGCAGTTTTGTTCTCCAGGCCAGGAGATGCCTGCTCTGTCTCTGGGTATATGCATTGTAGGAAGAAAAGAAAAGAGAAGGGCCACGGGAAAAAACCGTGCACCAACCAACTCTCTTTTTTTTTTAAATCAGGATTAGTGATAATTTATTGAAAAGCCCCCACCCTACAGAAGTCTGTGTACAACACACTGGTCAGATCTGGGACACCCCTGGTAGCTTGGGATTGTGACAAGGTGAGTATTCTAGGTGGGCACATTGCTACCCTGAGCAAAATTGAGGGGCTGTTAGCAAAGAAGCAGGAAAAGCGGATGCTGGGTCTCCTGAAGCAGTGTCTGGTGCAAGGATCTTTTTGGTGCTGTTGTAATGGAGCATGGGGAGGGTTAGTGAGGCACTACACCCTGCATGGCACCTGCAGAGTCCTGCCTGCGTTGCCTCCAGGAATCGCTGCACTTAGGGTTTCTTCTTTCTAGTGTCTTGAAAACCTCCTAATGTGCTGGCTTCTTTCTTTTAGACTTTTCAGCTTACTTGTCTTTCCTAGTCAGTAAAAGTTTCTCTTTCTGGCCTCGGTCTAAGATCCTCCACCATGTTGTGCTCACCTTACCGCCTATCACCTTGACAACCACCTGCATTTAACGGAGTTAAGTGCCCATACCTTCCCCTAAAATAGCATTTTCAAAAATCAGAAATGTCATCCTAACCACTAATTCCAACAGTGTCATCTCAAGACCTGTCCCACTGAGCTTCCAGGAGGCACTTTAACATTGTTTCACACTCCTTCTTAAAACACCAGACCCTTGTCTCCGAGGCACTGGGTTGTTGACTTCTTCTTGTTCCTTTCAAAATGTTTCTCTTTGCTTCTCCAGATCTTTCTCTCTTTTCCATAGACATAACATTTCCCAGGTTTTCTTCTGGATGCTGTTCATCCCACATGCTCTTTTCATGCTTTCACTCATTCCCATGATCTAGAGCAGACTTCTGGCCAAATTTTACCCTCCTATATTCTCCCCTTTACTCCTATTCTAACCCCAGTTTTTAAATAAAGTTTTATTGAGACACAACCACATGTGATTCATTTATCTATATATTACGGCTGGGACCACTTTTGCACTAACATGGAAGAACTACTACAGCAACCCTCTGGCCCACAAAGGGCCAAAATACTCCTAAAATACTTACTATCTCGCCCTGTACAGAAAAATCTTGCCAACTGTCTCAGTATATTTGTGTTGCTATCAAAGAATACCTGAGGTTGGGCAAATTATAAAGAAAAGAGGCTTATTTGACTCCCAGTTCTGCAGGCTGTATAAGAAGCATGGCACCAGCACTTGCTTCTGGTGAGATCTTCCAGCTGCTTCCTCTCATGCAGAAACAGAAAGGGAAGCAGAGTATGCAGAGATTACATAGAGGAGAAGCAGGGTTGGGGGAAGGCGCCAGGTTCTTTTTAACCATTGGTTCCCACTCACTACCATGAGAAGGGCACCAAGCCATTGGCTCCCCTGCCATGACCCAAACACCTTCCAGTAGGCTGCTCCTCCACCATTGGGGATCAGATTTCAACATGAAGCTTGGAGGTGTCAAACATCCAATCTAGAGCACCAATGCATGCCCTAGACTCTTAACTAACAGTGTCCAAATGCACTTGTTAGCTAGCGTATTTGTTCTCGAGGCCACGAGATGCCTGCTCTGTCTCTGGGCATCTGCATTCTAGGAAGAAAGGTAGAGAGAAGGGCCAAGGGGAAAAACTGTTCACCAACTGATTCTATTTTTTTAAGATCACATACTCCAGACTTAGACTCACTTTACTCACATACTCCAGACCCAGATTTCAAGTGCCTGCTAGACAATTCAAGGGGATCTCCACTAGCATCTCAAAACCACGTCTCAAACTATCTTCCTCCTCAAATCTGTTTCTACTCCTATTTGCCCTATTTCAATCAATGGCCTCATCCATGACCTACTTTTGGAAATACTGAACATTTGCAACCTACGTATTACATCAGGACCATGGAGATATAAAGGGCCCCCAAGTCCAAATTTCAATTGTATCAATCATGGGCATTGAACTTGCACATTTAAAAAAAAATCAATACGATGTTAGCCAAAGGGGGAAAAAAAAAGAAAAAAGAAAAAACCTGCACTTGAATTCAATTCCCTTTTCTTAAAATCTGGCTCTAAATCACAGCCCTGGCATACTTACTATAGCACGGTGCCTTATCTCCATGACAATATAGGTGGTGAAATTCCATAAACATTAGACTCAGCTCTCCACATTGACCTAAAGAGAAATCAATCATTCTGTCAGTTTAACATTTAAATGCTACCTTCATAATTTCTAATTGTGTAAGTAGCTACAAGACTGACTTGTGCATTACTGAAGGAAATATAAGGTCCAACATGTAAACAACATCCATCACGTTTGTGGTATAATTTAGACTTTTTCTACTTCCCCCTAAGAATAGCCCTCTCAATTTATTACTTCTCTGGTTATTGGAACCGATTGTAAATTATTTGGCCTATTAAATTCTGCAAACGTATCAAGTGGTCATCCGAGATCTCCCTGGCAATGCTGGGATTGCTTAATGAAAGTTCTTTGAACTTTGCCAGCTATTTAGCAAAAAGGGTTCAGCAGACTTTATACAAATTAACATAGGCAAAAAGCAGCAGTTTCTTCCTCTTAGATATCTGTCTACTTTTAGCCATAAGGAGGACAAGATGTCCAAAACATATAGTGGACAATGTGATGTCTCATAGTCTAAGTGAAATTTTAATATTGGCTTCTTCATCAACTTCAGTTTGTCAAAAGCCAAGAATCAGTTTGACTTATCTTTGATTTTTAACATTTTTTAAGTATGTCATAATTAATTTTATCTGTAATCTTTCCTGGACCAGATATTTAGTTAAACATTATTCTGGGTGTGTCCGTAAGAAAGTTTTTGGATGAGATTGACATTTGAATCAGTATACTGAGTAAAGCATATCTTTCTCTCTAATGTGGGTGGCTCTCGTTCAATCAGTTGAAGGCCTGAATGAATGAAAAAGCTGACCCTCCTGCAAATAAGATGAAATGCTTCTCTATCTGACTTCATCAAGCTACAATGTCAGCCTTCCTCTACCTTCAGACTCAAACTCAGACTGTAACTTAACACCATTGGCTCTCCTAGTTCTCCAGTATTCTGACTCAAACTAAAACCATACCTTTGGTTCTCCTGGGTTTCCAGCTTGCTGATTTCATATCCTTGAACCTCTCAGACTACATTCCCATATGAGTCAATGCCTTATAACAAATATATTAATATATTAAATAAAATACATATAGATGCACATATCAGGGGACTTCAATAAGTTACTGAAAATGCATATAAAAAAAAACTATGCATGGATTTTAAACTTATGTGCACCAAAATAAACTCATGCTAACTTGTTATAACATGGCTGAATAGGATCTACTCTAAGGTACCGTGAAGGAAAAGACATCAGTTTGAGAAGAGCTCCTATCAGAGCCACATGAATTCAGCAAAAATTAAAGCAAGAAAAAATATCAAATGCATGGTGAAGCTTGGTTGGAAGGGTAAAATAATTGATGTTTTATAGTAAGTTTATGGGGACAATGTTCCAATGAAATCAGTAGTTTACAAATGGATAACTCATTTTAAGAAAGAATGAGATGATGGTGAAGATGAAGCCCATGGTGGTAGAACATCCACATCAATTAGTGAAGAGAAAATGCATTTTGTTCACACCCTAATTGAAGAGGACAGGTAAGCAACAGCAGAAACAATAGCCAACATGCTAGACATCTCAGTTGGTTCAGCTTACACAATTTTAACTGAAACATTAAAGTTGAGCAAACTTCCCACTTGATGGGTGCCAAACCATTGCACCCAGATCAGCTGTGGAAAAAAACAGAGCTTTCAATGGAGATTCTAAACAAGTGATATCAAGATCCTGAAGCATTTATTCAAAAAAGTGTAAGAAGAGTTGAAACATGAGTTTATCAGTACAATCCTGAAGACAAAGAACAATCAAAGCAATGGCTACCGAGAAGTGAAAGTCATCCAGTCAACTGGTCAAGAACAAAGGTCATGGCAACTGTATGTTGGGATGCTCAAGGAACATACATCCTTGGAGGGCCAAGGAACAATAACAATTACAAGAGTGTTTTGAAAATGTTGATCAAAGATTTAGCAGAAAAATGCTCAGGAACACTTCATCAGAGTCCCTCTCTGGTATGTCAATGCTGCTCATTCTTCTCAACAAACCAGGGCAATTTTGTGACAATTTCAATGGAAAATCACTAGACATGCACCTTATAGTTTTGACTTGGCTCCCTCTTACTTCCTTTTGTTTCCTAATCTTGAAAATAATGTGCAAAGGGGCATTCATTTTTCTTCAGTTAATAATGTGGGAAAAACTCCATTGATATGGTTGAATTCCCAGGGTTTCCAGTTCTTTAAGAATGGGCTGAATAGTTGGCATCATCCTTTACAAAAGGTCTTGACCTTAATGGAGTTTATTTCAAGAAATAAAGTTTATGCCTTTTATTTTTATCTTTTAATTACATTTTTCACAAACTTTTAAATGTCCCCTTATGTGTGTGTGTATGTGGGTGTATTCTTTTGATTCTACTTATCTGGAGAAGTCATGAGAATACAAAGCATAAGGAGAATAAGAAGTACACATCAAATGATATTGCAAACACAGAGCTAGCCCTAGGACTCCAAGGATTAAGTTGAGTAGCTGACTTGGTTTTATTTCTTATTCCAACCCAATCAATTCAAGTTAAAGAAAAGTCTACTTTGAGAAAAAATAACAATATAGAATATGCACAATAAACTTTCACAATACCAAGCAGAATCACTGCTGGTGCAATTACTACTTTATATAATGTTATTATAAAGTAAAATTGAAAAA
>NW_003852474.1:6790087-6792819 GCF_000181295.1 Otolemur garnettii | reverse complement strand
AGGACGCCCTGCTTGCCTGGCACATAATAGAGCCTTAATAAGTGTTGTCTTTTTTCCCTTCCGTATTTCTCATCTGGACAATGGCAATCTCATCCTAATAAGTTTCCATGCCTCCAGAAACCTGTCCCCCACCCTGTCTCCAATCTACTCTCCTTGGGCAGCTTCCATGGTCTTGCAAAATACAGAGCTGGTTATAATATTCTCCTTTCAAAAGGCTTTGGTGAGACCAGATGGCCTGCACAGTAAAGTCCAAGCTCCTGAGCCCAGCAGATGAGGAATATCTGCTATTCTGGGCACAAGCAGACTTACTCTCTCCATGATATCTTCAAACTTACCCTTTGGCTCCAGGCTGGGCCCATCTTCAGCCTCTGCTTGTGGGCCTTCCTCACCTGCAATGCCAAGCCTCTCTCCATGGCAAGCCTCCTGAGGGAGCCTGCTGTCTCTCCCTCCTAATCCAGTGTGAATAAACCACTCCCTAATCATCACCTTGTGCGTGACAGTTGTGGGATACCTACCCTGTCACTCCAGGAGAGTAATCACAAGTAGTTCCTCCTCTACTGTACTGCAGGCCCATGTCAATAACAGGACTGTGCTTCTACATCTCTGTTTTCGGGTCATTTATGAGTAACATTGAAACCCTGAGGGAAAGGAAATCCTCACTAAAGATGGGAAGGAAGATCCAAGGGAGAGAACGGACCCTGGATAGCCTACAAGAACAAACACAGATGTCTAATTCCTTAACAGGTCAGGGGCAAAAAGGGGTTGAGACGAAGTTCCACATGAGCTCCGTCAGTGAATCAGTCCCACGTAGTTATATTGCCGTGCGTCCCATCCACCTTGCAGGATTAGTGCTGCCTTCTCTTGTCCCTGGCATAGAAATGTTTGGGTGCTCTTCTCCCTCATCAAAAGCTCCTCCCTGACGACTCAAGGCCACCGGCCCTCCAGGATGTCCCTGCTTTCCCCAGGCTGCCCTAGAGGCCCCTGCGTGTTTGTTGTAGGAAGCACCTTGGGTGAGACGCACACATGAGTGCTCAGGCAGGAACTTGATTTAGAACGTGGTCATCCTTCACTGACTCCACCCCAGGAATGGAAAGCCAACCAAGACCTTTGGGGGAAGAGGTGAAATTGTTGTCTAATACAACTATCTGTCCTGTCCTCTGAAAGTCTGCCTGCCCTGTTGTTTCTCTTGAACTGATTTCCATGGGTGATGAAGAAATGAAAGACAGTTGTAGACTCCTGGGAAATGTCCTACGGGGACCATGTGAAAAAGCAGCTCATTCCAATACTTTGATTTTGTCCTTGTATCCGTCAGATTCCTGGGTGTCTGCTATTTGTCAGACACAAGTGCTGGGCGCTGGAGATGCTGAAGTAATAAACAGGACACAGCACAGCCTCGAGGCTCCTCTCTCCTGGAACTCTCACAAAGGGGCTGAGGAGCCCTGCCCGGTTTGTAAAGTTGAATCCCTGGCACGACTGAGCAGAGCAAGTGATTCATAACACTTGTGGACTGAACAAGTGTAGACCGACAGTCTTCGGGTATGGCTGCTCATCAGTTACAGAGGGGAGAAGGTGACCATATTAGTGCCTGTTAAGTGGCAAGTTCTGTGCAATCTACTCTGTCTACAGTGTAGGCTGAATAAAAGCCTGAGCTTTGGCAGAGGAGGATCACTCTTCAACACATGGGTCTTAATATTCAGATTTCTGCACACAGGGGCTACCGAATCTTTGTTATAGGAGTCTGTAGACTTCATCTCCCATGAGCTCGTATTTGCATTTGAATAATTATTTGTAGTTTCAGTGCACTTTAAAATCTGGCCTATCTTTATTCCACCCGATATAGCCATTGGCACTGTGTTCTGATTGCCAGTTTGTAGCTACAGAAACTAAAGCTCAAGAAGTTGGAGTTGATCGTGAGCAGCACACCAGGCCCTGGAGCCTAGATGCCCTGCTTCTGTTATCAGTAAACGTTGCCTCCTGAATTCTTCAAGGAGCCTTGGGGCTCATCAGTGGGTAGAGGCTCTTCCTCCCTCTTCTGGCCCCCAAACTGCTTCCCAGATTGCTACAGTGTAGGTGTTTTCTCTTATTCTTTTTAAAGTTTGAAAGCAATACATAGAAAGGTACACAAAATGAGCCCTTGTGATGTCATAGCAAATCCGCTCTCCAATACTGGTCAATGTGTGTCAGAGTCCAGAGGAGAGTGGAGGGAAGGATTAAAACACTTAAGTACTAACCAAAGCTCTAACACTGGGTTCCTTTAAGAGAGAGAACTCGAAAAGGGCTGAATGACCCCAGCACCTCCTACTAGGAGGCCTTTCAGCTCATCCTCCAGGCTACCAACTTGGGAGAATTTAAGCAGCTCCCCTAACCAGCCATAAGTGAAGATGTGGCTTCTTGTCCCCTCCTTCTGTGACAGCAATCTCTTCTTTGTCTTCTTACCTCACCCAAATTTAATATGCTGCTCCAGAACCTAAGCCTGGCACAGAATAGAGGACCCTGCAGCCCTCCTATCCCCACCCTGGCCATGGCCGCTTGAGATCAGATACACTAGAGTTAGCTGCCCGGCCAGCTAAAATTGGCTGACCCTCACACATAAACTGGGACACTTCCCTGGAAGTGGAAAACAACTTCATCAGAGATAACTAACAAGGGAACCCCAGCCTTGTCCGTATGTCTCAGGCCTCCATCAGAGGAGAGAGAGTGAGCGTATGTCTCAGGCCTCCATCAGAGGAGAG
>NW_003852474.1:6768135-6790017 GCF_000181295.1 Otolemur garnettii | reverse complement strand
GTGAGCGGTGATGAGCATCCCCCCCCAGCAGCTTCCTGGCCAGCCCCCTGGATGAGTCACTTGGATTTTCCATGCATACAAATAAGAAGCCTGCTCAATGGGCTGGCCACTTCAATAGGCTTTTCCATTCACAGAGTTTCAATTTAAAGCCCGGACAGAACCCATCTTCAGAAAATGTCCTTTTGTATTTATCTCTTCCAAATCACTTGAATTCATTAATCTGCAATTGTCCTCAAAGCTGCGTGAAGGAGGAAAGTTTCTAAGAACTGAATTTCTTCTAAGAACATGAGCTCCTCTGCTGATTCAATTTGCCAAAACGTGGCAAGGGAGTGTTTTCCCTACACTTTCCCAAGATTTATTACGGGGCTACTAATTTATTCTCTGTTAAATTGGGCGTCTCTAACCTGAGAAAGTTGTTAGAAAATGAAGAGAAGAGAGAAGCGTGCGATCACAGTTCACTTGAACTGATGAAAACTTGTAACAAAGTCCTCCAGAATTTCAGAAATTCCAACAAGCGAACAATGGAGATGGAGCGTGAGATGATACTGCTACCCACAGAGTGGTTTTACCCTCTTCAGGGACACTCAATCAACAAGCTCACTCCGCCTTACTACACACTCACCAGGCAGACAAGGAGTAAGGGTCACCAATTCACATGTAAAGAGAACACAAGGAAGAGGTAAGGTCCTGGCTAAGTCAACACCAGGTCACATGGTTGACATTCTTATAAGAACAGGGCTCAACGACCCTCCATAGTGGAAAATGTTTAAGAGTGGAAGCTTGGGGGAGGCGCCTGTGGCTCAGTGAGTAGGGTGCCGGCCCCATATACCGAGGGTGGCGGGTTCAAACCCAGCCCTGGCCAACTGCAACAAAAAATAGCCGGGCATTGTGGTGAGCGCCTGTAGTCCCAGTTGGGAGGCTGAGGCAGAAGAATCTCCTAAGCCCAGGAGTTGGAGGTTGCTGGAGTGACTCCACTGCACTCTACCGAGGGCGAAAAAGTGAGACTCTGTCTCTACAAAAAAAAAAAAAAAAAGAGTGGAAGCTTGGGAGCCAGACTGGCAGGGTTCAAGTTTCAGCTCCACCACTTTTCCAGAGAGCTTTTCCACCTCTCTGTGCCTCAGTTTCCTCCAGGGAAAAATGAGGAGAATAAATGTGTCCTCTCATAGGATTGTTGTGGGAAGTCTGAGTTAATATATGCAAAGCTATTTATTAAATTGGTGCTGGTAAATCGTGTATGTGTGTGCTAGCATGCTAGGCATAAGGTCATAGAACCAAAGACAATCAAGCAGTGCTAACATGGAGTACACTGAGCACCCCTTCAATGGATACATCAGACAGAGGTCATTTTTAACATGCAGACACAGCACTACTATAGTGTAGTGGTTTTGCTGCTGTTTTTTAAATATTTAAAAACAACTTGATTTGATTTTTAAAGTAGGCTAGTTGCTGAACTGGCTTGGGTACAAATTTACTCTGTAGACTCTTTCTCTTTAAAGGAACTATAAGGAATCATCATCTCAAGGTTTAAATCATCTGGGTCTGAATACTCAATTTTTTTTAAGTCCCAATTTTACCGGATTTACAGTGAGAAAGATTTCCAAACCAGGCATGGAATGGCTGTACCCCCCAGAAATTGCTAATCGAATCTGGGGTCTTTAAAAAAGACACAGGTCATTGATTTTATTTTTATTAAAACAATAATATTCCTACCATAGAAAATGTGGGAAATTTTGAAAAGTAGGTAATAGAAAAAAAGAAACTGTAATACCAGCTTCCGAAACAATTACCAAAAACAATGCAAGTCTGTGTTTCCTTCCAGCCCCCTTTCCATGCATAGATCGTATAGCTTTTGTTATTTTTACATAGCAAGAGTTATTTTAAATATAAAATTGTCCTCTTCCTTTTCCCCCTTTAACCTTAGAGAATAAGCATTTTTCTGTGTCATGCCTCAAGTCTTGTCTCATAACCAGGGTTTGGTGGTGTCTGTTCTACTTCTGTACCAAGACTTCGTCTTTCCACTTGTCCTTGAGGTGTGTGGGAGGGGGTGGGAGTAGGGACATGCAGGTGCAGATCTAATAAAGCTAGAATAATAAATATTTTTTAAAGAGTTTCTGTCACTATAATACTGGAATGGTGAATTTTATGTGTCAGCTTGACTGGGCTAAGAGATGCCCAGGTAACTGGTAAAACATTATTTCTGGATGTGTCTGTGAAATACCTCTGGAAGGGATCAACGTTTGAATCAAGAGGATGAGTAAAGTAGATCTCCCTCAATCATGTGGGAAGGCATCATCGAATCTTTTCATGGCCTAGATAGAATAAGGTTGAATTCTCTTTCTTAAGTTGGGACGTCTGTCTTCTCCTGCCCTCACACATTGGAGCTCCAAGTTCTTGGGCCTTCAGACTCAGGCTGAATTATATTAGTGGCTTTTCTGATTCTCCAGCTTGTAGAAGGCTGGTCTTGGGACTTCCCAGCCTCTTTAATTGTGTGAGCTGATTACCCTACTCATCAATCACCTCTCACGTTGAGTGTGTGTGTGTGTTTCTATGGAGAACCCTGACTAACACAGATACATTCATTAACATTCAATATATGAGTTAAATTCTGCATCCTAAATGCTGTTTCAATCTACCATGGCAATACTAGTGTCCCAAGTGGCCAGTCCTGGTGGAGGATAGTACTGATAAGCTCCTGCCATTTTCTCCTCATTCTTGAGGCTGGAAGTCTGACATGGAGATGCTGGCTTCATTCTCATTTTAACTTACTGGCCTCTGTAAAGACCCTGTCTCTAAGAACAGTCGCATTCTGAGGCACTGAGGTTTGGAAATTTACCACCTGAATTTAGGGGAGACAATGCAGCAGCCCATAACAAGGATGTATTAGGCCACGCTGCACCCATGAGTTTGTTTATTTTTCACTGTGACAGAAATTTTTTTAATGATGTCAACTGCAGACCCAGAACAGCTGAGAGCTGAGACTGTGTCTTCAGTCACTTTTCAATAAGTGCTCAGATCTTACCACATTTCTTGGTGCCTAATAGGCAACAAAAAAGAAGCAGAGGGCGGAGGGAATGAAGCACACAGACCAAACACGCTTCCGCTGTCTGGTTAGGTCTTCAAACACCAGAAGAAGAGGGAGGCAAATGCTCTTGGCATATTTCCCAATTCAACTCTTAACTCGATTCTAGTTACGAAGATGAGCAGTGCTCCCTTTGCCCAGAGTTGGGGTGAACTAAAACAGACTACTTCTTTTTGTAGTCTAAGGGAAATTTTTGCCCTCTCTTTGTGTGTTGCCTTAAGAAACATTATCTTATATGAGTTTGGTTTTTGCACCAAAAAAGAAGGAACAAAGAAAAGGAAACCCAGAAGAGTGTCTTCCGTAGGTTTTTTTTCCTACTCGTGCAGCTCTTAAGAGCATAAACATGGGGTTCACACCTATCATTTCACTTAATCCTCTCAATAACTCAGTTGGAAAGGCGCTATCATCAACAGTTAGACTAGAGGAACCAAAAGGCTCAAAAAGATGAAGGAATTTGAACAAATCACGTAGTGATTAGTGTCAGAAGCAGCCCAATGCCCTACTCACCTCTGTCCTTGGCGCTTCTCCAATAATAAAGATCCACATGTTGGGCTCTCATACAGGTTCTGCCATGAAAAAGAGCAGTAGAGCAGTGGGGAATTGAGAGAGAACCCTAAAACAGAATGTGGTATGGGTACCCCAGGCACAGTTTCTACTGAATGCACGTCACTTTTGCAATATCATAACGTGGAAAAATCCTAAGTCAAAACATCATAAGTCTGGGATTGTCTGTATGCTAAAATTCATTGAGTTGTACACTTTAAATGGGTGAATTTATGATATGTAAATTATATTTCAATAAAGTGCTTTTAAAATGAAAAAAAAAAAAAAAGAGCCACCAAGCTCTGTGATAAGAAAGAGATGATGAGGCCAAGCTAGAGACACTTGGTTTTCTTCACAACTTTTCTTTGGGTCAGTCCTTCCCAGAATTCTACATCAACTATGTCTCTGTTCTAAGATCCATAGTCCCAGCATGACAAGAGCTATAGAGAGAGGAGTAAACAACATACCTCGGAGGAAAAGGGAAAAAGTAGCTGAACATTGGAGTTGGGGGAATTTAAGGGGTGCTTCGACCTAAAAGGCAGAAAACAGCAGACAGACCTTTCTACACAAGGAAAAGGGCTCTTCTGAGGAAGGGAGGCCACCAGGGGTGAAGCACATTGAGGGGGCTGGAAGGGTGGGTACTTGACCAAGAGATGGGTGGAGACGGAAGGAACCCCAAAGGCCTCCCAAGATGAGCTAACGATGCTGGATTTTATCCTGGTCAGAGAGAAGCCAACAATAGCTGTTAACTAGAGCACCAGATCTAGTTTTTGAAAGCTCATCCTGGCATCAGAGTAGACGATGAACTGGAAGGGTGGAAGGTAGAGAGGCAGGAATAAGCCAGATGTGCAGGGAGCCAGATCCAACAGCCTGGAGAGAGAAAGTGGCTGGTCTGTTCTAATTACAAGTCAGCATTCGAAAAAAAAAAATCATCCTTTTTGCATATTCATCTATAATCTAAAAGACTGTGGTTTTGACACTCAAAAGGTGGTATTCAATTCTACTAACCAAAGGGTGCAATCACTTCCCTGATAAAAAAGATCCGAGAGAGGAAACCATAGTGAGAACATGATACAAGAAAATGCACTTCTCCAACTCCTCTGAGTCTTATTTCATTGGATCCATTTAAGAGCTCTGTCATTAAAATGAGTTTAAATTCTGTAGTGGGAAGAGATGTCGTTTTCATCACCACTTTAGTAGAAAGGCTCATCTTAGAGGGAGGGAGATACTTTGACAAATGGATAGAGGAGCTTGGTGTTCTAACTTTGTAGGGGGCTGGGAACGAGAAGGAGCTGTGTATGAATGTTTGCAGGTCCCAGGGCTTGAGAAGACCCCAGTCTTTTTCTGCTTCCTGCTTCACTCCAGTGTTCAACCATCTTATTTCTTAAGGCCTCCATTGTCCCAAATGCTAAATAGATCACTGGACGCTTGTTACACATATTAAACATTGTAAGAAATAATACATATACATCGGTCAAAATAATAAGAGTGGGAAATGTTAGCAGACTATTACCATACTTTATCCATAGGCAGACTCTGAGAGAAACCGTAAAATTCACCAAAGGGACTGTATGGAAATTGACGGAAGGATTCTAACTATAGTTAACCATGGAAATAGAATTCTGAATGCTTCAAAAGAGAAGAAATCAGTTGTCAGAAATAAATCTGCTAAATAAATCTACGCATTCTGCACAGGTAAGGTGGAAGAATCCTGGAAGCCAAGCATTAAGAACAATAATTCCCCTGTAAGCATCCCTCCTTCACACCTGTAATCCTAGCACTCTGAGAGGCCGAGGCAGTGGATTGCCTGAGCTCAGGAGTTCGAGATTAGACTGAGCCTAAGCAAGACTCCATCTCTAAAAATAGCCAGGTGTTATGGCAGGTGCCTATAGTCCCAGCTACTTGGGAGGCTGAGGCAAGTGGATCATTTAAGCCCAAGAGTTTGAGGTTGCGGTGAGCTATGCCACCAGGGCTCTCTACCGAGGGAGGCAAAGTGAGACACTGTCTCAAAAAAAAGAGAATCCCCCTAAGGAGAAAAGGATCTTCCATCATACTAGTATTCTGATTTGCTATGATCAGAAACAGAGAGACACCTGCATGATCTCACAAAACAGAGTTGTCAGTCATGTTCCACATAATGTTTTGGCCAATGACAACCTGCATATAGGATGGTGGTCCCAGAAGACCATAATAGAGCATCCCTGCACAGCTGTACCATTTTTTTATCTTTCATGCAGTATTTTTACTGTACCTATTCTATGTTTAGATATGTTTAAATACATAAATACAGTCATGTGTTGCTTAACAACTGGGACGCATCCTGAGAAACATGTCCCTAAGCAATTCCATCACTGTGGGAACAGGATAGACTGTGTTTGCACAAACCTAACTCGTATAGTCTGCTATACACCTAGGCTACAAACCTGCACTGCATGTTATCGTACTGAATACTGCAGGCAACTGTAACGCAAATCACTAGGCAACAGGAATGTTTCAGCTCCATTAGAATCTTACAGGATCATGTGTAGTGGGTATGTCAGTCATTGGCTGAAACATGGTTATGAGTGCATGACTGTACTTCCAACTGTGTGACAGCTGCTTACAATATTTGGTGCAGCAATATGCCCTACAGGTTTGCAGCCCACACAGCCTGGGTGAGTATCGGCAGTACTGTACCCGTTTGTATAAGGGCACTCTATGGTGTTCACCCAAGAATAAAATTGCCTAATGACCCACTTCTCAGAACGTCCCCCCATCCTTAAGTGATGCTGACTAAACTGTAATACTGTCTAGCATTTTTCACTAGAAATTATGCTAAGCCATTTACTGGCCAGATCTCATTTAGGTCTCACAATAATCCCAGGAAATTGGCGATACAATTCCCTCTATTAAACAACTGAGGAAGGGAAGTCCAGAGAGGTTAAGGGGCTTTCCTGAGGTCACACAGCTTACATGAGGCAGAGTCTATTCAAGTCTTAGACACTCTGAGTCCAAACTCTTAGTGATGTGATTAAATTGCCCCCAATTATAAAAGGCACATGCACTAGAGCTGGTGAGAGAAAACTGTCCAGGCCCAAGGCAAAGCTGAGGAACCAGACTTCTCTTGGCCTTTCAACTGCTGTCCACACTTCTTTACCCTGTGCCCCGCCATTTCTGCTCTCTCCTAACTGTGACTTACAGTGGCTTTCCCTGTCTGCCTCACGGTACCCCTATAATCTCAGTCTAATCATCCCTGTTCTTAGAGCCAGGAGTAAGCTAGACAAGTTCCTATGAAAAGAAATCATTGAGGCCCAGCTCATCCTTTCAAGCCAGGCTCATGAGTCAGAGCCCCCTGGCCAGGCTGCACTAAGCCGCCTGGTGCCACCTGTTCCCATCCAGTGAGCAAGACCCAGGCAGTCGGTCTCCTGGAGCAGAACGTGGCCATGTCAGCAGCAGGGGCTGGGATGGGTGGGCACAGCAGGCAGAGATCAGGGTGGCTAGCACACACCTGGGGGAGAGGTATTGCTCATCAAGACCGTGATACCAATCTGGACATCTCCGCAAGAGGAAGGGGGGACCGAGAACCTACACAGTCTATACATGGGTCCTCATCCCAAATTCAACACTTGTGTTTCGTCCCCCACTCGGTTCTCCTCCTTCCTTTCCTTCCAAGACCGATCAGCTTTTGTTTGCTTCATTGTTTGTTCTTCAAGTCTCCCTAATAAATAGCTCTAGAATCCACACTTGGTTTCCATGTTTGTAGCTGCCAAATAATTCCTGGCCCCTATCTCAGGTGGCATCACCTGAGCAAGTAACTTTTAAGTAGGTGGCAACTGTATCAATTCTGTGAGGGAGGGCTGCTATTAGCCCCTTGTCCCAGATAAGAAAACTCAGTGCAAGAGAGGGTAAGCAGCTTAGTCGGTCCAAAGTGACTCAGCTCAAAAGTAGTGGACCAGATCAGACTCCTACGGACACCCTATGGGCTTTCTTTTCTTTGTTAGGAGACAGGGTCTCACTCTGTCACCTAGTGGTATAACCAGAGTTCACTGCAGCCTTGAACTCCTGGCCTCAAGTGATTCTCCCACCTCAGCCTTCCCATGTGCTGGGATTGTAGATGTGAGCCAGCACACCTGGCCTGACTTTTATGCTCTTGAGCTTGTCACTTGCTGTGTACCAAATGCTGGGAATGGTGAACATGGCAGACCAGGGTCCTGCCCTCCCACTACGTACAGCCTAGTGAACGAAATAGACCACACGCAAGGAGTCAGAGAGATTAAGTTCTCACAAACTATGCAGAAGGGAGTTGCACATGCAGGTTGTTTGCAAGGCGGCCCTTGGCTGGGGTCTGGGAATGTGGCTCCTGCAGTGCTCCCAGCCAACTGAAAAGGTGGCTCCCTCCCAGTGTGCCTTGACTATGCAGCAAGGGTGGTCTAGGCTGAATGCCTGCCTTTTTCCTGGGGGTCTGGGATTCTGGCACATGGTAAGCAGAGAGCGTGTAGGTGGCCACACCACAGTAAAAACTTTGGGTTCTGAGTCTTCAGTGGATTCTTCAGGACAGAAACTTCATGCACAAGTAGCTGCATTTTCACTGCTGGGGTAGGGGGGCGCTCTAAAGGGCCCGTCGGGGGGTGGGGAGGGGCATAAGCATCACATGGACCTCCAGACGCTGCCTCTTATCCCGTGTGACCCAGCGGTGTACCTTTCCTACATCATAGCCATAAGTCTTAGCTGTGAATAAAGCTGTACACCAAGTCCGATGGTCCCTCCAGCAAGTCTAATGTTGTGTGATCTTGGGAGCCCTGAACACTCAAACTATAATCACCACTATGAAAGGAGAGCACAGGAGAGGAGAAGAAGGCAGCAGGGCTGTGGGACCCCAGAAAGGATCAAGTGCAAGTTCTATTTCAGCCAAGGCCTCAGGGTAAGGAGGAGCTCCCGGGCAGAGAGCAGGAGCAACATATTCCAGACAGGGGAAGAGACAACCAAGGAGGTGACGACCAAGAATGGGGCTCCCTGGAGGGGCAGAAACACATGTAGCCAGTGGCCTTGGGAGCTGGGAGGGCCAGTGAGGTCAGAGGTGCAGACAGATGCCACTCAAGGGGACTTGGGCTCTAGAGTTGGACTTCACGCTATGTCCGTGTCCACTGCCAAGTCCCCAGCTGTGGAAGGATATTAGCAGGAGAGGAGCACGGGTCATACTGGCTGCTGTGTGGAGGACAGGCCAGGAAGGTAAGAGTCAGAAGCCAGGGGGCAGCTGGGCAATCATGCATGTTCCGTGGGACACAATGACAAGGTAGCTGTACTAGAGGCCGGCATTATGGGAGGAAAAAGGGTTGAGACCATAGGACTGAGATATCTCCACCCCACCTCTGCAGAGCTGGCCTGTGTGACAGCCATTTGGGGGTGGTGCTCTCAGTCTTGGGCAAACACGGGAGGAATGTCTAAGAAATGTCCTTTCTTAGAATCATTCTCTATTTTGACATTTCATTCTTCCTATTTTTTTTTTCCTGAAGGATGTTAAAATTTCCTTTCATTTATAAAAGCAGGGTGATAGTAGATAGAGGTTACCTGTGTGTCTTTCCATGGCAAAATTAAATTGGCAACCCACTTAATACCTTTCTACCTTACATCTATTTAAAAAAAAGAAAACCAATGATCTGTGAAATCCAGAGGTCTGCTGACCACTTAAATTGAGATCAAAGTCCAAACTCCTTTACCAGGCTGTCTACAATCTTGGCTACACCCACCTTTACCTTTCCAGCATTCTCTCACAGCCCTACCCCACCCTCTGTCCTACCCAGCGGGACCCCGCCTCACAGCTTTTCCCCCCACATCCTTCCCCAGGGTCAGCCTTCTCATTGCCAGGTGGCCTCAGCTCATTGCAATCTGCCCTTCCCTCAGCTGCCTTTTCTCAATCCAGCCCTTCCTCCTGGGACACTCCTGACCTTCCCTGCACTCACCTATGTTCCAAACCCTACCCTCCTGAGGCCGGAATTGCTCAGACTCCACCCCACCCTACACACACACACACACACACACACACACACACACACACACGAGACGTGCTCAGCCTCTCTGTGGGCTCCACTTGCTTTGAGCTGATGCTATCCATCTGTGGTGGTCTCACCTGCAGTTAGAGCCAGGAGAAATGACTTTCGAGGCTTGCAGGGCTGTATCCATAATCCTTAACAGGCAATGTTAGCAATGAGCACTCGTCTTTGTCACTGGGTTGCACGGTCCTAGAACAAACAGGCTGCTGATAGAGTTATAGGGAAGTCGGTGCACAGAGAATGCACGGAGAATACAGTGTGCAAACTCCACCTGTCAGGATGAAGGCCTCGGAGCACAGTTTTGATGATTCTGGGACAGCACAAAGAGTTCTCCGGCACCACTGTGGTTATGCAAGCTGTAATAATGATACATTTCCCTAAAAACTCGGATTTCAGGGTATAAATAGATTGCTTCCAGGGGGTTAGACAAGAGCTCTTCCCACAAAGGCTTACCTGTCTCCCGAGCAAAAGCATATCTTGGGAGCTTCATTTTTCTCAAGTGCCAATGTCAGTGTCCTCGGCAAAAACCTTAAAAATAACAAATAAGATAAAAGTAAATCATCCATCCATCAATAGGAGGGTCACGTATTCATCACTGGGTTATAGGTCATCAGTACACGGTCTAACTTTCACTGGGGAGGTAAGAAAACATCAATGTCAAGCAACATAAAACTTACTATTTGTGAACTCTTCTGCAAAACTGATGATGGACGCATTTTTCTATGTATAACTCAATGTCCTTTATGTGAAGACTTAGTGATAAATTCTGTTTCAAACATAAAGCTGAAAAAATTGTTTCCTAAAAAGACAAGCAAAAATTTCCCCAGAGGAGGCCAACTCCCTGTCGGCAGCACCCAGCCCAGGTTTCCTCCAGCCCACAGTGGATCTAACGCTTATGGCTTCTCCTTTGCCTCAGCCCATCTTCCCTTTCACTCTTTTGTTGTGTGTCACAGCCAAGGTGCTTCCTCCCTCTCGGGCCCCAGCTCCCAGACACAGCCTGAGTCAAAGGCTCCAACTTGGCCCAGGGGCCGTGGCTCACACCTGTACTCCTAACAGTCTGTGAGGCCAAGGCAGGTGGGTCACATGAGCTCAGGAGTTAAGAGACCAGCCTGAGCCAGAGTGAGACCCCATCTCTACTAAAAATTGAAAAACTAGCCAGGTGTTGTAGCAGGCACAGAGGATCTCTTGAGCCCAATAGTTGGAGGTCGATGTGAGCTGTGATGCTATGGCACTCTACCCAGGGTGACAGAGTAGGACTCTGTCTCAAAAAGAAAAAAAGCCTCCCAAGACCTAAAAGGCATATATCAGTGCCCTGCCTGCCTCTCTAAGCACAGCCCACCTGCCCTCTCTCACTCAGATCTCACCCTTCTGCACAGATTCCCACCACAGGCCACTGTGGGGGCTGTTTCCTCACCCTGGGGCCCTCAACCCCCACCCTCCATGACTCCCCCCTTTACACCCCTTGGTCTCTGTGGAGAGGCAGTCTCCTCAGAGATGCCGTTCCCTGCCATCTCACCCAAAGGGGGGTTGCCTGTCTTTCTAGCCTCTTATTTTTCTCCCTGAATTGTGACAATAAATGGCATGTGTTTAAAGGACTCTAGGGTAAGGGTGAGTCAGGGCCAGCTAAGCTCTCTCAGTGCAGGTGGGGAAGGTGGGCTGATGCACAGGAATAACTGAGAGGCAGGAAGGGGCAGCTGGGAATTCTGCAGGGCACACAGCTACCGGTCACCTTGGCTGTGACTGCAAAAATTATGCAGAACACAGCAGACGTCACTACTTGGTTGATTTACTCATCTGGTTCAAGTCTCAGTTCCTGCACATAGCCTATCTCAAATACCTGTGGGGGAAAAATACTATTAAAATACTTTAATCTTATAGCTGAAAGTGTCTTTGCCAGGGAGAGTACGCCCCTCCCAAGCTTGATTCTTGGAGGGAGGGAAGGAGGGAGGGGCGAAGAGGTCTGGGGGCTAGGAAAGAATGGAAGGTTCTGGATCCCAAGGAGCCTGTGGTGGCTTTTTGGGAAGATAAAATTCCTGGCCAAGTTGAACGTTCCCCCACTATCTCTCCCTGTCACTGTGAGAGCCTCTATGAGGCCAATAGATTTTGATCAACTCCCAACTGACATCACCCACTAATGTGGTTCTCTGAGGTCAATATCTTGCCAGTTCTAACAACTCATTTGAAATATAAGGAAAACAAGAGTGAAAACTCTAACATTTTATCGAATTGTGCAATGTTCGCTTAACATATGGAGATGAGAACAATTCAACTGGAAACCAAAAAGCAGGTTGAAAAAGCCTAACAACATTGTTAGATTTCTATCACCTGCCAGTTGCTTTATATCCATTTTTTCTCAGTCACAAAAATCTTGCCAGGTGAATATTATTGATACTGCTTTACAGATGCTAAACTGAGGCTCAGAGAAGTTCATGAACCTGCCCAGGTCTGGCCCCAGGACTTGTTCTCTTGGCTCTAGGCCATCTACAGGTCCCGGATCAGAGGCCACTCAATTAAGCCCATCCTGGCACTTGAGATGAATAACCACTTTGGTTGATTTAGAACTTTTAAAGTGTGAACGGTCAGTCACAAAGGCTGCCCAGGGCAACCTAGTCATGGCCTCAGAGAGTAGGTTTACGGGCAGAGAAGGTATTTGCTGAGCACCTAATGGACACAGAGCCCATGCTAGGAACTGTGATGTTTATGAAGGAATTTGAGCCACAGTTTCTGTGCTCAAGAGCTTAAAATCTGGTCCAAATGTCTTGCTGTTCCAGATTCCTCCCTTATCCTGAACACCCAAGGGCACTGTCCCACTGCAATGCCCTGTGCACAGTCAATCCATTCCCCTTGGTGCTGGACTATACCAGCGAGGGTGTGTGAGGCTCGGCTGCTTCATCCAGACTGGGCAGATGCCACTGCCCTGCCTCTTTCGTGGGGATTGAGGACAGATAAAATGCAGGGACTGGTGTGATCACACTACAAAGTCCAAGCATTCTAGAAGTCTAAAATACTCATTATTATAAATTTGCAACTGGAAACCTTTGCTCTTTGCTTTACTGCCAGAACTTGCCTGATTCTGGTTTGAGCTGAGTGTCGTAGTCATCACAGAACAGACTCCCATACACTGAAATCCCAGTTTGCTGCAGGCACCTAGATTATCTCATTTAATCCTTATGACAGTTCTATGACGTGAGTGCTATTATTATTATTATCCCCATTTGACCAAGGAGGAGCCTAAGACTCAGAAAGCTTAGGTGAATGGCAGGGCCGAGATGCGACAGCTGGTCTGTGTGACTCCAGAGCCCACATCAAACCACTAGGATAGAAGGGTCCTAGCAGAAGCAACTTTAGGCCTGAGAGCAGACTGGAATTTTCACCTGCTGAACATACCATGCTCGGGCAAGCCAGAGGTGCCTTGCCATGGAGGCTTGGTTGGGAGACCTAGAGTGGGTGGTTCTCCAAATACAATGTCATAAGCAAGCAAGGATGCTCAGATTGAGAAAAGCAAAGCGTGTGTCAAGTACATCATCCCTAAAATCCTAGCATTGAATAGGAACCTCACCTAGAGACAAACACATCAAGCATGAGTGGCTGGCATAGTCTCTCCAGGTTACTAGGAACCTCAGATGTTTGTTTTCACTGACAAGCTGGGTACGGTGTTGAGACACATTATCTTACAGCCCCCCAAAATAAATGACATTTTCCCAGTTAGTAAAGGTAATCTGCTGCCATGGCTGTATTACAAGCTTTCTCCCTGTGGAGCTCGGTCCCTTCTTCTTGTCTGAAACTGTTCAGCTATAGAAAGATTCCTCCTCGGTTTCCAAAAAAGAAAACCAAGTTGATATTTTGCCGAATTTGAATAGCAACCAGAAAAGAAGGTCAAGTTTTAAAAGAAGTAACATGGGAGGGGATTGTAATTAAATCCGCTCTGGGCTGGGGAGAGATGATTCATTTCAAGTACATAACATTCTGGAAAGCATGTGACCAAAGGTATTTTTCTAAATAACCTCAAGTACTAGTCAAGTTATTCTTTAAATTGCATGCCAGTGACATCTCCTAACTGGTATTTCATTTGGCAGGCGCTGAACCGCCACCACAGCCCGGATTTTCCTGCAGGCAGAGCCCGGCCTGGTTTCAACAATCATGCCTGCTGTTCTCCCCTTCTGCCCAGAGGGATCGAACAGCTGCAGAAGAGGGGTGCATTTGGTGGGCTGCAACTGTCCGAGGTGCCTCTGCTTGGGTAGAGGGTCTTCTCTGAGTCCTACAGAGATGGCACAACCAGAGCCCTCAGGAAGGGCATCATAAAGCCTGAGGTTTTCTCCAAATGATGGCACTGCAGAAACTGCACCTCTTCCAGGGAGTTTTCATCCAAAACAATTAGCAGGCTGCTGTCTGCTCGAACACACACCTTTAGAGCGATAGCCCTCAGCGCCCACCCTCACACCACTGCCCTCTCGTCATCCAAAGGGCTCCCAAGGTTGCCGTCAGGTCAGTACCAGCGAGTCTCTCTCTTGACGTGGGTCCAAGCGTGACCACCTGTCCCAAGCTGAACCCATCAGAGTCTTTTCAAAGGCAGGCCACAAAAGCTGGGAAGGTTGATCCCTAGAAGAGGAGGGAAATTAATCAAATGTTAGAGAGGAGCAAGCAGGACTAAAGTCACGGGGAGAGGGTTCTGAGGGTGCCTGCTTCCCGGTCCATTTTCCCCACAGCCCCAGCTATCCTTAGATCCTGCAAGACAGCTAACCTTAAAATCGATTTCCTTTTTCCCTTAGGCTAGTTCAAGTGGAGTTTCTGTCACTTGCAACTAAAAGATTCCTAATAATGTCACCTGACTCTCCATTCATGTCTTCACTGTGAGGTGTGAAACCTCTGTGATTGCATCTGTCCCCCTGTGAGGGGGCATCTTGTTCACAGGTGGGCTCACTTCAAGAAAGCTGGACTTGGGCGGTGCCTGTGGCTCAAAGGAGTAGAGGACCGGCCCCATATGCCAGAGGGGGCAGGTTCAAACCCAGCCCTGGCCAAAAACTGCAAAAAAAAAAAAAAGCTGGACATGTTGCAATACAAATAAATAATCCAGTCTGAAAAATGAAAGGATAAGTAATTGTTTATAAACAAAAGGAACTTACTGGGCGGTGCCTGTGGCTCAAAGGAGTAAGGCACTGGCCCCATATGCGGGAGGTGGTGGGTTCAAACCCAGCCCTGGCCAAAAACTGCAAAAAAAAAAAGAACTTACTGGAAGGGTTCTTTCCATTACAGTTTGCTTTAATGTGTTAGAAATACTCTTTTGAATTCAAAGTGCTCATAACAGAGACTAGTAGACAAATTAGGATGCACCCTACACTACATACATCAGTTTGTTCATGCTGCCATTACAAGGCACCACAGACAGGGAGACTTAAATAACAAAGATTTATTGTCTCACAGCTCCAGAGGCTGGAGGACCAAGGTCAGAGTGTTGGCCAGGTCGGGTTCTCCTAAGGCCTTTCTCCTTGGCTGGCAAATGGCCATCTTCTCCCTGTGTCCATCTATCATCTTCCCTGTGTGCACATCCATCTCTGTGTGCAAATTCCCCTTTTCTGTAAGAACATCTGTGCTTTTGTAGGAGGGCCACCTTAATGAGCTCATTTTAACTTGATTACCTCCATAAATACCCTTTCTCCAGACAAGGTCACGTTCTGAGATATTGGGGTTATGTACATTGAGCAGCAGGTAGACGGTTCAACCCATAGTGCCGTTTGATGGAAAACTCTGCAGCCAGAAAAAAGAAGGAGGGGAGTGTCCCTGTGCTGAGAGTAAAGATCTCCACACATAGCATGCGAAAAGGCCGGTCTTTATGCCTATATATTTTGATCCCCCTGGAAATTATGTGCATGGATGTGCATGGACATGAACACTTCAACATACAGTCACATTTCTTTAATTTCTGGGAGGAATCAAGAAAACATGAGAGTTACCTTCTGAAGGGGGAATTGAGGCAGAGGGGAAAGAGACTTGAACTTTTCATTTGTGCTTTTTTGAGTTTCTAGTTCTGTATTTTCTGAATCTCACATATATATATGAACACACATGTATATATACCTCTTTTTCTCATCATACTTTTCTGTATTCTATTAAAGAGTAAGCTATGTACTGTCATAAGACTAGGAGTTGATTTATACATAAGTTCTCAGGATAGGTTTTATGTGCCAAGCATGACCTACATTCTGTATCTCTGCCTGTACTTGGAAGCTCTTGGAGGATTTAAGACCATAACCATTTGGGACCTGGCACAATCACCTGAAATCAGGTCCATTCTAATGTCCTAAGGACAGTGATGGGGAGGGGGGTGGGGATGTAGGTGATGGGGAAGAAAACCAGGATGGTGATGGCTTGGAGGTTGGCTAGAATTGCTTTCTTGGAGGATGAAGGAAAAGACGTTTTCTTACATACCAGGAGTCATCAGGCAAGTCCTATATCAGGAGACTTGGCATACCACAGGCTGTTACTCCATTCTGACACCTGCTGCTTTTGTAGGTCCAAGAAAAATGTCCTTGGAAGGAATGAGAAGGTTGAATTCAGTGCATCATTTTTACTTTTCAGAGCCTTATCTTTAGACCAGTCCTTCTCAACCCCAGTTCCAGGAGAAAAGCAGGCACTGAGGTCCTGAGACATCTATGGAACACAATTAATTCGTTTTTCCCCTGGCCACCTGCAATGGTTCTTGCTCAATACCACTCCTGGGAGCATGGAGAGAACAGTCAGTCCCCTTATGCTTTGCACGGGACCTCACTTTTAAGGCTGCCTTAGTCCCTGCTTCCTCTACCCCAGGGACCCCACCCTACATCATCATACCTCCCCAACTCCTAAGAAGAAGCCAGAACTCTTGACGGCCCACATAACAGACATCAGCCAGTCCAAAGCCATCTGGGGAGTTCTAATTCCATCTGGAGGGCAGGTAATGTATGACATCCATGCTAGATTAGAACCTAGCCTAGGCAGTCCACAATGGTAGCCACTAACCATGTGGCTATTTAAACTTACATTTAAATACAATTTTCAAATTCTGTCCCTCAGTCTCAGTAGCCATATCTCAAGTGTTCAATAGCCATCATATTGAACAGTGCCAATTAGACAACATTTCCATCATCACAGGAAGCTTTAGTAGAGATCTCTGATAGACTATGTAGACTATGATGGGGAGATAGGCTGGGAACTACACCAAGAGAAGGTCCTAGCTCTAGACTTCATCTAGTCCACAGAGAGAAGATTCGAAAATGTCCAAGCCCTCACCACAGGATAGGAACTTGTATAGTTCACTCAGTAGCTCTAACAATAATTGATTACACTGTAACAGAACCATTAACTTAAGCACAGATATGGTATAAGTCCCCACCTCTGTGATATTCAGTGGACAAGGCATGGCACTGGACCATGTACACTCCTGTCTCCCTAGTCCTCTTCCCAGATCCACTCTCCTTTCCTTCCTTCCTCTCCATCCACATTGGAATGTTTTCTTTTATACACACTGTAGAGCAGGGGTCCTCAAACTTTTTAAACAGGGGGCCAGTTCACTGTCCCTCAGACCATTGGAGGGCCAGACTGCGGGCCCTGGGACGAGTTGGCTGCTAAGCAGGACAGGCAGCGTTGGCAAAAACACCTGACGGGCTGGATAAATGTCCTAGGTGGGCTGCATGTGGCCCCCAGGCCATAGTTTGAAGACGCCTGCTAGAGAGTCCCCAGTCTCTCTTTTCATGATGTTCGAAGTTATTTTTCACTCTTTAGCTTATTAAAAAGTCTGGTAAATGTTGGATAGAAATTCTAGCTCTTCAAAAAAGTTTTACATATTTTTCCCATTCATGTTGTGCTAAAAGATACGTGACATTAAATTTATCATTTTAACCATTTTTAAGTGCCTAGTTCAGGGGTACTAAGTATATTTCATAAAGTCATGCAACCATCATGATCATCCATCTCCAAAATTTTTTCATCCTCTTGAACTGAAACTCTGTACCCCTTAAACACTAACTCCCTATCCCTTTCCCCAGGTCCATGGCAACCATCATTCTACCTTCTGTCTCTATGAATCTGATGACTCAAGGTCCCTCCCGCAAATGGAATCAGACAGTCTTTGTATTTCTGTGACTGGCTTATTTCACTCAGCATAATGTCCTCAAGGCCTATCCAGGTTGTAGTGCGTATCCAAATTTCTTTCCTTTTTAACACTGCATAATATTGCACAGTGTGTATCTTTTTTCAAAGATATATTTTTAAAAGGGCTTCATGAATTAGACAACATGATCATACCAACATGTCAGAAGCCTCTCTCTATGTACTGACTCCATTCCCCCAAACCCAATTTCCCACACATTCATCCAAGGTGTGGGGCACAGACAGGGTCTTATCCAGGTGAGGAAACAAGTCAACCAAAGCCTGCAGCAGGCTCTGGGCCATCTGGGTGAGACTATGACTACAGTTAAGATGATCTAGGGACACTCCTGAAATCTAGACCTTTTATCTATCTTTGAATGGCTCTCAGTTACACCAAGTTTAAAGATTCCTGCCTTTAAGTATCTTTGGTGATACTTGGGAGCAGTTGTTTGCACCTGCTGTGACCTGGAATGTTTGCTGTCACCACCTACAGGCCAGGAATGGTACCTCTGCCTGAGCACTTCCTCACACGTGCTACCAGCAGCCCTTATCTGAGTCTCCTCTCATGGTGTGAGACACACCATGGCATTTTAACAGGAAGACACCCACTTCTGAGTGGAATGGCCCCCACCCTTGCCTCCAAGGGAAAAAAAGATTTCCCCCACTGTGTGGAAGTCAAGGGCTCTGTGAAGTCTTGGTTGATGTGCCCAAATTGAGAATCCACTGCCCCATTATTTTTCCCGTTCCAATGACCTCACCATCCGCCAGGCACTAGCCGGACAACAGGGGATAATCACCTCCCACCCTGCCACCAGTCATTAAGCCCTGGTTATTCTCCCTCCCCACATCTCTTCCTGCAACCATCTGCTTTACCTCCAGCATGCTACCTCTAGCTCAGGCTGTGCCATGTCTGACCTATTCATTCAACAGATAATAACTGAGTAGCTTCTATGCAGCCGACTCTGGGCCACATTCCCAGGATTATGCTGGAACAAGATAGGACTTTCTCTGAGACAGTTCTCAATACCATGTGACAAATGCTCTGACAGCCCGAGGGAGGCCCCCTCACTGGCCTGGGGGGTGGAGGAGGACTTCCTGGAGGAGGTGACAGTCAAGCTGAGATCAGAGCAATCATTGGGAAGAGATGGGAGAACTCAATTTGGGAGAGGCCAGTTGGAAGCCAGGTGAGGAAGAAAATTCTAGGCTGAAGAAATAGCCATGGCACAGGCCTGGAGGCAACAGAGTCCAACAGGGTCTGCAGAGGTTCGCTGGGCTGGAGCCTGAGTGCGGGTGAGAATAGGCCGAGAGGGCAGGACAGGCAGAGCCATGTGGGCAGCACCTGGAGCACTGTTCACTGCTGCACACGTGGGGACCTCATGAGCCCTATAAGGCCACAGAGGAATGACACTTTTAGATTTTTATTTTGGAAAAATCCCTGTACTCATTTTCGAGGTCTGCAGTAACAAAGAACCTCAAACTGGGTAACATAAAAAGAATAGAAATTTACTCTCTTAACAATTCTGAAGGCCAGAAGTCCAAAATCAGCGTTCAGCCAAGCCATTTTCCCTTCAATGCTCAGGGGGGAACATCCTTCCTGCCTGCCTCTCCCAGCTTCTGGGGACTCCAGGTATCCCGTGGCTTGTGGCTGCAAAACTCTTAGCTCTGCCTCCTAAGAGGGGCTCCTCCCTTCAGTGTGGCTTCTCTCCTTCTGTTATTAGGACACTTGGCATTGGCTTTAGGACCCAACCTGACCCATGATAATCTCATCTCAAGATCCATAATTTCATCACATCTGCAAAGACCCTTTATTCCAAAGAAGGCCCTTTTTTAATTCACAGGCCCTGGAGCACAGACATCTTTTGTGGGGGAGGTCACCCTTCAACTCCCTGCAATCATTCAAGCAGCTACATTGAGAAATAAACTGCAAGTGAGACCAGGGCCCTCCTCACCTTTCCAGGGGCTCCCTGTGACAGTCAGGATAGAGCCTGAGTTCTTCTGTGTGCAGGCTCCTCAGGATCTGCCCCCACACCAACTCTCCCCTCCAACCCAGCAAGCCCCCTGCAGGGCACTGAATTCCTCCTACTATCAGAGGTGTGTGCTTCTCCAGTGCTCCCCTCTTGCATCCTTGAAAACTGCTCCCTTGGGAAGCCTGGGGACTTCTCACACCCTCCACCTGGGTAAAGTTCACCTCCCTGAGTGCCCAGAACACCTGCAGCCACAGCTGTCAATCAGCCGTATACTTGTCCCTCCCTGTTGTGTCTTCTTTACACCAAATCACAGAGTACATGTGCACAGTACCAGGTTGTTGAGCTGATTAATTAAAGTTTAGGCAGCTGGTGACCGAGGCAGGTTTCTGTTCACTCCTAGAGCCCCCATCTATGAACAGCATTTCCACTGCAGGTCTTTGCTCATCCATCCTCCCCACCCATGTCTGTCTCCTTCCTCCTATTCTTCCTAGCCCCATCCTTCAGTCCCAGAACAAATCCATGTGACACCACCATACCCTCCCTGATTTCTCTGTCTTCAAGACGACAGGAGAACCTCCTAAGATCAGATAGACCAAGGGGGCAAGAACACAATGAAAACTAAAATGTGAAAAGCAGTTTCAATCATCCATTCCAAAATATTTAGGGTGCACCCATTCCATGCTGCCTTCTGAGGACAAGACGTTAAAAGAAATACAGAGTTATTATGTGACTTGTGGTCTTGCTAGGGAAACAGGTGTTAGTTAAATATGAACCAATGTAAACAGCATCTGTGACAAATGCAGTGAGCCCATTGAGATGCAGGGAAAGTCTCTTGAGGCAAAGAGTTCATCTGAACTCTTGAAGCCCTGGTGGGGTTAACCAGGCAAAGTGAGGCTGAAAGGTGGTTCTAGACAGGAGGAACTACATGTGCAAACACTCTGAGCCTAGGGGCGCAGTGAGTGGAAGGGGGACTCTGAGTAGGCCAGTGTGGTGGCATCTGAGCACTCAAGACTAGGCTGAAGAAGGGCAGAGAACTGGGGGGTGGCTGGAGGCCTGCCACCCTGCAAACGGGTTGGACTGATTTCCTGAGAGATGTTAGAGTCTAAGAGTTAAAGGCAGGCAAAGATTTTCAGCGGGGGAACAAATGATTTGGTTTATGCTTTTCTTTTTTCTTTTTTTTTTTTATATTTCTTATAGCATAACTGTGTACATTAATGCAATCATGGGGTACAGTGTGCTGTTTTTATGTACATTTTGAAATACTCTCATCAAACTGATCAAGATAACCTTCATGTCATTTTCTTAGTTATTGAGTTAAAACATCCATACTCTGGGAAGGGGGTGGGAAGGCGAGGTGAGGGTGGTTTATGCTTTTAAAAGATTACTCTGGATGCTGGGGGGGCAAGAAAATCAGAGAGGACTAAGGCTAAACCTGAGTTTTCAGTGACAATGGAGGCCATCGTCATTACCCAGGTCAAAAATTGCCAGGGCGACAGTGGAGAGAGTGAGAAATGGGCAAGCAAGAGGTGTGTAAGTTGTGAAATCACCAGAAACTGGAGATGGATGTGACAAGGGGAGAGGTGAGGCTTCTCCTTCTCGATGGCCACACGTTCCAAATGCCAACCTCTAGGCCAATGTCACCATGATAAAGGAAGAATACCTGATATGTCTGTGCAACCATTTCATGGTGGTGACCACAGAATTCTGTTCTAGCGAGCAGCCAGCATGTTCCATCCTCGCTTTCTACTAAGGGGGGTGGTAATATAGTAATATTAAAAGGCAAGGAGAGATCTCCTTGATCATGCCATTGTTTTCTTCAGAGAAGCCTACAGTAGTGATGCAAGTGAAGATCATCTCTCATGCTTTGTGTCATTTAGGATGCTTAAGCACAGAGGAGCACTTGAGTCAACAGCTCAAGCCATGAGGCTTGTTGCCTCATGGGCTCAAGATGGCTGCCATGACTTGAAGAGAAACTTCTCTGAAGAAGACAGGCACATGGCCTACAGACATATGAAAAAATGCTCATCATCATTAATCATCAGGAAATGCAAATCAAAACTACTTTGAGATATCATCTAACTATAGTTAGATTAGCCCACATCACAAAATCCCAAAACCAGAGATGCTGGCATGGATGTGG